>NC_056527.1:132425088-132459829 GCF_019175285.1 Sceloporus undulatus | reverse complement strand
TTCTCAAGTCCCCATCGTCCTGTCTTTTATTTGCAACACCCCATTCCTTCAGAACAATCCTATCAAATGTGCAGTTTAGTCACATATTGGTTGATTACGTAGAAACCAATTATAAAGTCCTGGAACGTCTCAACTGCAGATCCATTTTTAACTCACAATCCCCCTTTCTACCTCCAAAGCAATTTGTCCCTCGTTTATGTTTGTTAACACATGTTTGATTGTAGGCAATGCAAGAATGTGCGCGGCCCATCCTTTTCCCTCTCTCAAATCTCCTAAAATCAACAGCATCCATAATTGGAAACACTTCAGACAAGAGATTAAAGATTTTTACAATCTCAGCAAGTGAATGCAAAATGTTGCTTGAAAACCATTTAATTGCTCCAGTGCTATCTTGGCTCTACTTGTGAGCAAACACATGACCGATTGAATTTATATTTGGTTTGGGAAGCAGATTGGAGCTGGCAGATTCCAAGTGGATTGAGACTATACTCTTGTCCCAGTTTGACCTATGCCTCATTTGCATCTGTTTCTCCGCTGTTGACACACTTTCCAGGATCTTCAGAGGAATATGGTGGTTTTGACATATAAAGCCCTATACAGCTTAGGTCCAGACTATCTGAAAACCTGTATTTCCACAGATAGGCCTGCCTGAGTCAGTTGATTCTGCTTGCAACATGTAATTGTGCATTTTGGTTGGCCCAATAAAACTTTTAGTTATGGAAGCATTATCTGGAAACATTGTTCAGAAGTCCTGGGAAAAGAATAGCGATTCCTTCTTCGGGGTTGTAGCCGAACTACCTGCACACACAGGAATTATATAAGGAAACTAAGAACTGGGCCAAGGCTGCCCTGATTGGGAACGACGTTTTGCCAATAAGTTCATTTTCTCCACAAAGCCAACAAACCTCTTGAGCATCGTGTTCTGCTTTCCTCTCCTCGCTCCCCTTAAACGACTGCCTGAACTGCTCACATGTTGAGTCTCCCTTTGCTCCACAATGCTTGAGAGCGGAACTGTTTTGGAGTTTGGATATTTTTGGATTGGGGATATTTGCTAGCTGACTGCTTATGCCTTGCAAACAAGGGACCCTGAGCAAAGGCAGAAGGGGTTGGCTGGAGGGCTCCATGGAGATCTCCTGTACATTAATCTCGATAGAGATCTCCCATACAGTATTTTATTTTAAAGAAAATAAAATGGTTCAGTATTTGCAGGCTGCAGAGAGACGCTGCTGGAGAGTGTAACTTGGATTTTGGGTTGTCCATTGCTGCTACCAAGGCCAATCTTCCTGGGTTTTGTTGCCCACTAAATTTTGTTCCTGTTTGTCTCCTCCCAGTCTGCTTCCCACTGCTTTTCCTTGCTACCACCACAACGCAAGTCATTGAAAAGTTCACTCTATTTTTCATGCATTTTTAAATAAAAGCAGTTTTTTGAAATCTCCTCTCTCTCTTCCTCCAAGCGCATCTCTCTCTCTGCAGCATTGCATCTCTTGTGTCTCTCTGCATCCTGCAAATAGCGCACCATTTTATTGCATATAAGGGACTTGATTACTATACAGGAGATCTCCAAGGAGTCCTCCAACTACCTGCTTCCACCTTCACTGCCACACTGCTCCTGGTCACTCATTTCACATCCGTTTCCATCCTCATGTCCCTCTCCAGCCTTGCTTTTCCAGTGACTCATTTCATCTCATGATGTGTATAAAGTGCAACAGTCACCATTTGGGCTTCAAGTGAGAGTTCAGGCTTGATTTCTGCTTGGACCAATGTTTAGTTTACACTTGTGTTTGATTCCCAGCTGAGTTACCTTGGGCAAGTCACATACTCTTAGCCAAAGCCAAACCTCCCCTGAACAAACCTTACCAAGAAAGCCCCTTGATAGGTTCGCCTTAGGGTTGCCATAAGTTGGAAATGACTCAAAGGCACACAACACGCAACATGTCCTGTGGTGGCCACTATGGATGGCTTCCTTCATTGAATCAATGCAACCATGGCATGATCTTCCTCTTTGCTCCTCCCACTTTCCTTAGCATTATCATCTATTCCCATGGGTCAATTCATGAACAGCTTCAGTTTGGTCACATTGTTCTAAGGAGACTTGATTTTCTCTTGGATCCATGAGGTGGATCTATTTTTTTTTTAATCCCTCTTTACCAATCTTCTTGTAGATCACGCCTTCATCTGTCAGAGAAGTTTGGTTCCAATTTGGTGTGTTTGTTTCCTTCCCAGTTCTCCATAACAATCAGACAATATTTGAGAAAGCTGGCTTGGGGGGTAAGGGTGATTTGGGCAGTTGAAGTCCAAAAGAGGAGTTGGGTTCAGAGCTTCCTTGCTCCATTTCTTCATTCTCTCCATCGTTTTACTGTGTTCTCTTGCTACCCAAAAGCACATCTTCTGAGTTAGGACAGAAGTGAAAACCACGTGGTTCAAAAAACGCTGAATGAGAAATCGTTCCAACAGCTCGGTGGAAAGTGTGGGGGAAGCGTCAAGATTGCAGAGGTAACTCAGTAAGTCTAGCAGTTTCTGCATTCACAGGTTCAGGTTTTCTAATCCTGGCTCCCAGACGGCAATTTGTTGCCAAGCTGCAATGAATCAGTCATTCAGGGTGAGATGGTGCAATCCAGAAACTGGTGGAAGTAGGCCAAGGTCTGTCTATCTCAGTGGACCCAAAACCTTCATTGGAGGGATCTTTGTCTTCTTGCTCTGATGCAAAACCGTTTAGGATTTTTTTTCCAGCCTACAAGTCAAGTTTGCATGCAATCATTTGGACTGCCCCAGGCCACTTTTATCGCTATGTGACATCACTGTGATTTTTTAAATATTTATTCGATTAAGAAGCCTCCATCCAATGGCTCTCCCTTGGTAATGTGTTAATGGCCCCATAGGCTCCGAAGAACTCCATAGCAAATGAGGCACAGAGTTTCAGATTCTTTGAGATGTTCACCTTTCTGGGTTTGGACGATCCATTAGGAAATGGAGAAGCAGACCTTACTATCCTCTGCAGCTTTAAATTTAAATCCCTTTCAGATGCAGAAGAAATAAAAATCAAGTAAGAGGCACTGCTATCCTCTTTTTATTTCATTTCTCCCACCCCCCAAGGCAAGTATTGTTAAAATAAAAAAGTCTAAAAATAGAATAGGTTTGCATTTACACAGCTGACTATGAATAGCAGTTTCCTGGCAGATGAGACAGTGAGTTGGATAATAAGGACGAGCATCTTGTCATCCGAAATGAGCCACGCCATCCGGATCTGATGCAATGCAACTCACCCAGCCGGCGGGTGAAAGAGAAATGCCCCTGGCTATTATAGAGCAGCTGGAGATCTAGTTTCCCCAGATGCCTGGCATTGGGATGCCCTGGAGACAGATTTTGCAAAGGTGTTTCTCTGATACCTTTCATTGTTTTGAAAGAAATATGGGGCTCCTTTGGAGAGACCGAAAGGTCCATTTTGATTCATGTCCTGCTTAGTTCCTAAGGTTGTCCATGAGTATCTTAGGAACAAGAAGGCTGAAGAAAAAAAAAAAAAAAAAAAGGGGGGGGGGACATAGACTTTGGCCAAGATGTCAGATCAAGGAGATGGAGTGTAAGTATCCATTCATGGAGCTACATGTCACTGCACTCTTTTGCTTCCGGACTCCTCTTAAGGCTATTTGCATGGCCAGAAACTTTTGCCCACATAAGAAAACTGCCAAAGACAATTTGGGGAGCTTGCGCAAGTCATGCTCTTTTACCTTCAGAGGACACCAAAGGCAAACCACCTCCGAACAAATCTTGCCAAGAAAATCCCATGGCCTTGAGGTCTTTGTAAGTTGGAAACGACTTGAAGGCACGCAACAGCAGCAGCAAGAAACAATAAATCAGGTGCCTAACTGGAACACTATATTACTGTATATCAGTGGTCCCCAAAATGTATCCTTTAAGAGATTTTGGACTTCACCTCCCAGAATCCCAAACTATTGGCCAACATGGCTGAGGCTTCTAGCAGTTGACATCCAAAAAATTTGGGGAACCACTGCTGCATATACTGTACTCATTTATACGCCTAGAAACCTTAGTCAAAAAATTGACCCAAAAACCTGGGTCGACTTATTCATAGTCAGTGTAAGTACTGTATGTTAACTCTTACCAAAAAGGGAACAATCCCCTTTTCTGAGTAGAGTGGCAAAATATGAGAGCATAGTCCATATTGGAGAGACCTAAAAGAAGCACCAAGCCTCTCTACTTTCTCTTCTGTGGCACCACATTTGGCTGGAAAATGGTGGTTATCCATCCAGCCTTTAGGGTAAAGAGACACATTTATGCCTGCTGGGATTTTGTAGATCTGCCCCGGTCTCAACCTCCTCCATCTCTTCAGGGTCTGAGTCCTCTGACTGTAGCTCTAAGTCAGGTCCAGTGCAGTCCATGACAAGGTCGACGTATAATATATGCGTGGTGAAGGGACTATGTCTATGACATAGTCATAAGGGACTATGAGCACAGGACTATGACTCTGGAGACTGAAGTTCAATTCCCTGCTCAGCCATGGAAACCCATTGGGTGACCTTGGGTGAGTCACATACTCTCAGCCCCAGAAAACCCCATGGAAGGTTTTCATCATAAATCAGAAATGACTTGAAGACACACAACAACCACAACATAGGATAGCAATGATCAGGAGTGAGAAATCCAGCACAGCCTACACCCACCTTTTACAGCCTCCAAGATCCCCTAAGATAAAAAGAAATTGCCCCAAATTCCTTCTAGGGAGCATTTCCACCATGTTTTTGCCCCATTGGAGCATTCTATTAAAGCAAGAAGTGACTCCCATAACACTTCCTATTGCAAAAACATGGTTGCATGCTTCTATGTTGCAAAAACATGGTGCAAATGTTCCATGTTTCCTTAAAGATAGACTGGGAGTGAAAATTATTTTTTGGTCAAGGCTGCAGTGGCGGGGGGGGGGGCGGTGTCACCCTCCGAAGTCAAACCACCCATTTGCCAGGTCACAAGGGAGACAGAGAGGGTTGTGCACATCCATCTATGCAGAAATATCATGTTTAAGCAAGCTCTGAGAAAGCACAATGGTTTGCTTTAATGCCAGCATAGTAGCATGGCAATATTCCTGCTCCCTGATCCTAAAGGCCTTAAGGACTTCCAATACCAGAGTTGCAAGGGTCGCTTCAAATTGAACCAGAGGTTACAGTCTAAAAGGCATTTGGAGTTACTTCTCTACTAGCAACAGAAAGGGAATTCTCTGTGGTGCAGGAGCCAGGACCCCATAACAGCCAATTTAGGAGGCCCAGGAACACCCCTAAGGCAGCATCTCTCCCTCTCAGGTTTGGACAGAGACCAATTTGCAAAAAGGAGGAGGAGGCAGGATGCTAAGAAGACCTTTATTCCTGCTGTTGTGGTTTTGGGAGCTGCAAGTGTTTCTGTTTCTGCTCCTTCCAGCTGGACAGCTAAGAGGGATCACAGCCGGCAAGAAGGGCTTGCTTTGATTTCTCTGCTTAATGATGGCCTTGATGATCACCTTTAGGCAATGTGGCTGATGCATTTTTCAGTTTTTCTGCCAGAGGCAAACGCAGGCATCACTCCCAACTGTGTCAACAAGAGTGGTGTGTGTTAGATTCCAGTCATTTGCTGCTAGTTGCTTGCTCTATGTGCCTTGCGGGCCTCTTATTGCAAGCGTTTATGAAAAGGGACACATCAATGTGTGCGGAGAGCAGGGAGGGGTGGATGTGTCAAACCTGATCGCGTCAAGGTCCTCATTTTTCCATTACTAATCCTGTTCCTCCCATTATGTTGCAACCATTCCACTCCTCCCTAGTTAAATATGCACCCTTGTTTCCAAGTGTATAGAAATCCACAGCCAGGATCCTGCGGGTATCATACATTTGAATAAGTTTCCCTGTGGAAGCAGCTCCATCTGGATATTTTTGTCCAAAGCAGAACATCGCCAATCGGTTTAAGGTTGCACATGCAGTTGTGCATGCAGTGCCACTGGGCATCTCAGATACACATTGTCCATGGATGCACACCTTCCATAGATGCACATAGGGATTTGGTTGTGCATGGAGTTGCTCATTTTGGTGTCCCATTTCAATAGTGCGAGACTGCCATTCAGCACAAGAGTGCAATATTAACCAGTGTGTATATTATAATATGTGCAGCGAGCTAGGAAGCGCACTAATCTCTGTTCAACCCACTGTTGATGGATTGGATTGGAGAGTATATCTCCTAATGTAGCTGTTTCTCTATCCGATCTTACTTTGTAGTTTTTTTGGTTCAAGGACAATGGGTTAAACAGAGAAAATGACTTCTTGGCACACTACAAATATTATAACACTGGTTAACATCCCAGCCATTGCTATTGGCCAGTTTATCCCGTCTCCTTTCTGGTTCCCAACTTGCACATACTAAAATCCAAAATGATCTCCGCCATTCAGATGGTTATCCACCCATCCTGGCCTTAGGCAACATCTTTCTTCCTGCCTTTGTCCCTCAACAACCATTGTGAAAACTAAACTTCTCACCTCACCACAGGTTTTGCATTTCTGTGACTATTCATACAGTCCGATTATAAAGGTCTTTCCTGGACACCAGGTCACTCCATGTATCTGAGGAGCAAGCCTACAAAAGCATCTTTCTTCTTTTGCACAGTTAGCTTCAAAGGTGCTACAAGATCCCTTTGCATATTGATATTCCAGACTAACACACAATTCAGTTTTCTGAATTTCATCCTCCTGAAACCTCAGGTTTCAGCAGAGGAGGCTTTTCATGCTGAAATTCTCTAATAGATAACACAGTTACTAAAGGAGAGTGCAGAAATCCTGTACTCTTTTGCTTCCAGCCACTTTAACATCTGCTCAAGGCTATTTGCATGGCCAGCAACTTCTGCCCACATACGAAAATTGCCAAAGACAGATAAAGCACAAGTCAAGACTGAATATTCCAATTCCATCTTTACCTCCTGATCAAACCTGCAAATGAGTTTCTGAAGTGGGGTGATTTTGTCCCTTCTTTTCAAAACAAAATACTTGTTGTTGCATTGGGTATGTTAAATCGTAGCCTCTCTGGTGGAATTGCTCCAAAGAGCTCTAGCTGTAGCTCTCTACTGCTATCTGTTGGCTACCTTGGGTGAGACCAAGACAAAAATAATTTGCAGAGAAGATATAGCGGTACTTTTAAGAAAAGGAAAAAGTCATTTGAGCCCTCCTTATCCACAGATTTTTTAATCCACCGATTCAAGCATCCACGGCTCGAAAATATTCCCAAAAAGTATATATTCCAAATAACAAACCGTTATTTTCCATTTGATATAAGGGACAGCATTTTGATCTTCCACTGTATTTAATGGGACTTGAGCATCCACGGATTTTGTTATCCACGGGGGATCCTGGAGCCAAAGCCCAGCGGATAACAAGGACCCACTGCATGTATTTTACACAGTCTAACAGGATATTCTAAGATAGTTTAATTATTATCATTTATATATTAATTGATTTATTGGTTATGGTGGGTTGGTGGGTTTATGGGGTACTGTATTGTATTTTATTGTATTTTAATGCTTTTCAATACTGTTGTAAGCTGCCTCAATCTCATTGGAGAAGCGGGGTATTAATAAATAAATTATTATTATTATTATTATTATTAATATTTAAGGTAATATTTTGCAAGTCCTTTTTTTCTCGCTGTTGGTCACCATCCTCCACTTAACCTACTTTGCTTGGGCTTCAGCATCAGACCCCACAAAAGTAGATTATTATAGTTTTCCCCTTAATTTCTTTTATCACAGTTTGGAGATGATGGTATCAGGACAAAACATCCCATTGAAAGAAGGCTGAGTTCATTGAGGGCCTTTGGTGATGATGACATTTGGTGTGACCTTTGAATAGAGAGAGAATTAATTTCCCTTAATACCACTACTAATGATAATAATCACATTCCCGTAATATTTTGACTCCCAGCAGAGGGATGTACAAAAAGAGAGAGGCTCAATTGAGTTCTCCTGGTTTCAACAACATCTCATCAACTCCAAATGTCACCTGGCTCGCTCAAAGAAAGGGAACACATAAAACTTTTGCACCAGGGTGCACAAGGGACATCTTTTGCATCCAGAGGAGGAAGAGGTTACTAAGCAACTGCATGCTTGCCTCCCTCTTTCCAGGTATCCCATCAACAGCTTGGAGATAAAGGTCTGGGGGGCAAACACATCCATCAACCACCTGACCTCTTGGGCAGAAACAATGGCTCTATTCATTGCGGAGAGTGGTGGCGTTGGAGGGGGTCCGTGCATGCTCAAAAAATGAAGCCAAACCACTGGGTTATTTCATTATAAGTCTCTCCATTCTGCTCTTTTTTCAGTTGCTGCTTTCTGGATCTATGGGTTGAAGCACACAGCAGCACCCTCCTGCCTTCCTGGTATGTCCCGCAGTGGTAAGGTGTTGCTAATGTTCTCTTTTTCCATTGCATGAGGAGAGGGACTGAGTGCAACAGGGAGCATGGTGGGTGAGATGAGCATCTTTCCCGCAGGCCACAGAGTTGGTTCTATCAGTCTTTACATTTGGGTTGAGACCAGGATTCAACCAAAGGGCCAAACGTAAGAGACCGGTTCAGATTGTCAGCAGTTACAACTCTTTGTGATGGGTGCCTTGCTTATCTATAATGTGCACCCGATTGCAATATTTGCATTCCCCTCATCTATCTATCTACAAGTGTTCAGTCCAGTCATGAAGTGCCACAAGACTGTTACTTTCCTAAAACTTATGACTGACCTCCATTCTTCTAGGAATATTTTATATATATACACACGCACACACATATATATAACATACAGTTTTCTTCTTAGGTTCAAAGCTCCAAGCCTGGTCCTTCAGAAATGAAGGAAGAAGAGAGATCAGAGGTTGTTACAAGACATGGTAAGCTGTTTGACAGGGTCATGTCCAGGTTCAGAAAAGCTGGTTAGCAGAAAGACATTGACTTTTTGTTCTTGGGTTCTTGCAGTTGAGTTCTGCAAAACCCACACTTTCCATTTCCTTCTTCCTTAACCATCTCCCTCCCCTCCTTCTCTATTAATGTGTTATTGGTAGTGCAATGCATCTAATCTTTCAAAGATGTTGTATGCATGTAATACTTCAAAGCAGTCTATGTAAGTTGTTTCTCACAGCATTCGGCATCAGTGAGTACCTTCGGCTGATTCTTAAAAGATTTGTTTTTTAGTTGTGGAGAGATCTTGCAGCACCTTTGAGACTGACTGAAAGAAATTTTAAGTGTGAGCTTTCGTAGGTTTCATCCTACTTCCTCAGATGCATTTGGTGGAGTGGAAGCCAGGCACATACATACAAACATACACAGTTTTTCATCCATCCAGCCTTTATTTTGAGCACAGTTATGTCTGCTAGGATTTTGTAAGTTCTTTGGCACTGTTTTCCTTTGCATCATCCTTCAGATCCTTTGTTTCATGCCCCTAGGTTTTATCTCGACGTATCCATGGGTTGTATCAAAATCAATAATTTTCACCCCAAAACTTGCCCTCGACTTATACATGAGGTCGACTTATAGTCAAGGGTATATGGTACAAATCCTTTCTGTATGGAAATGAAGTTGCAGGTCCAGTGTTAACAATGGTTGCTAGTGCACAACGGCATAGGAAACTAGTCCTAGGAAACTAGTCCTAGGAAACCACTGGTCCTAGGAAACAAAGACTGGTTTCTGTCTAGTATTCAGCACCCTCCAAAATTTCTCTTGCAGCGTGTACCTGCACTGTCCAGAAGTACTTGGTTGTCCTTGGGATCTTTAGTTTGCTGATGGGAACAGGCATTGGAGCTTGGTTTCTGGGTGAGTCCAGCATATTATAGATATACACATTGCAAGGCTCATGCCTTGCTAGAAGATAGGTCTCTGCAATCTGGTGTGTAATGTCTGTATGTACATTTGCATTTTAGCTGATTCTTGACTGCTCATAAAGTATCTTGTTCTAATATGTATAATCCTGGTGCATTGTTCATTTAATATTGGGTCCGAGATACAAATCTCTCACCTACTGATACAAATTGTACTTAAATAATATGTGTGCTATGTCCTCAGGTTCATGCTCTCCAGAGATACAGGTTCACTCACTATAAGGGATGCCATGAAATCTCCCATATCTTACCATAGTTGGCCAAGTCTAGCTCAAATAAATGCCTCCCTAAGGTGTTTTGGCATTTGTATTTTTAAGTAGGTGGTTATTTGAAAGGTCTGTTTAAATCAACTCAGCCATTTCAGGTTGCTTACCTTTTTGAGCGTCGATAGAAAGTAGAATAATGGTGCTATAAAATTCTGTGGCTTGACTGAGCCCAAGTTGGTGGTCATTGTGGGTGCACTTATACTGTAGAAATAATGCAGCTTGACACCGCTTTAAGTGCTGTCGCTCCATCCTATGCAATCCTGGGATCTGAAGTTTTGCAAAGTCTTTAGCCTTCTCTACCAAAGAGAACTGGTGCCTCAAAAAAACTACCCATCCCAGGATTTCCGTAGGATGGAGCCATGGCAGTTCAAGTGTTAAATGCATTATCTATTTAGTGTAGATGTATCCTTTGAGGAAGGATGCCTTTGGGTCTTAGTAGAGTCTGGGTTGGAATGAAGGAGGAAGAAATTTGGGGAAGTGCAAAGGGATTTCCAGCAGTTGTTTGCCTTTCCTTTTGCAAACTGAAGGATGACTCCATCCTTCCTTTTCCAATTTTTAGTAAAACCTTTGCTGAGTCCCATCCGCCTTCAGCAGTCGGTGTCCTTCCAGGATTCAGTGGCTCTTCAAACAAGGTGCAAAAATGTGACAGTGGAAGAGGAGCAAGACCCCAAAATCCCCTTTGGAAATGCCAATGGAAAGAAAGGTTTGCAATCTTTATGCCTCCCTTCCATCTGTTCCATCCCTTAATTCCACATCCCCCCTCTCTCTTTCCCTATCATTATTAATGTTATTGCATCTTCTTTTTTTTTAATTAGTCATTTATTATCTGTGAGCTAAAGCATGCCAGTACGCGACAAAAAGATGGATGATCCAATTCTTCAAAAGTATTTTTCAGAACAAACCGGAGCAACTTCTTGCTGGAGGTGGAAGTGGAGGGTCGATCCAACCGTCTGCTGCTGTGCCACGAAAACTGGGACAGCTCCCTGGGGAGCACCATCTGCAAACAAATGGGCCACATCCAGTAAGCAGTGCCAGTTTCTATCCCTTTTCCCAAAAGAAATGCAGCTGCGCCATTTACGTTGTCACCTCCTTTGGAAGATACACCCGAAATTGGAGAAAGCTAGGAACAAGTTGACAGCCAACATGGCGTAGTGGTTTGAACATTGGACTATGACTCTGAAGACCAGGGTTTGATTCCCAGCTTGGCCATGGAAACCCATTGGGTGGCCTTAACCAAGTCACACTCTCTCAGCCTCAGAGGAAGGGAATGGCAAAATTCCTCTGAAGAAACGTGCCAAGATAACCCCATGACAGGTTCACCTTGGGGCCTCCATAAATTGGAAACAACTTGAATGCTCACAACAATGACAACAACAAAAGAGCAAGTTACTTTTTTGGACTACAGTTCCCAGATAATGGGAAGCATCTTGCAAAAAGTAGCTTTTCCAGGCTCTGGAAGTAGCAGAATCCTCTAGCTCCAGCCATTCCTATAGTCTGGAATGCCCTGCCCCACACCTTGGTTTCCCATTAATCCAGACTATGGGGCTTTTCCAATCTGCCATTCAAAGAGGCATCTGTATAATCAGATATGGGCCTGTTACAGACTGCTAAAATAAAGCTGCTTCAGGTCTCTTTGGAGGTATGCTATTTAAATGATGCATGAGTCCTAAGAGTCCGGAGGTCACGCCAAAGCCACACTCCATTCCTAAGCACTGGAGTGCAGATTTGGTGCAGCTTCCGGATTCTTAGGATGCATGCATCATTTAAATAGCATACCTCCAAAGAGACCTGAAGCAGCTTTATTTTGGCAGTCTGTAACAGGCCATGGGTTTATTCAATGCCTCTTGGGTTTCCTTTTATTATACTCTCTCTCTCTTTCTTTATCTATCCATCCATCCATCCACACATACACAAACACACACACACACCCCTACATATATACATATATAATATTATTTTCTTGGCAAGATTTATCCTCCAGAGGTGGTTTGCTATTGCTGTGCTCTGAGGCTGAGAGAGTATGATTCACACTGGCTTTCCATGGCTGAGCAGGAATTCGAACCCCGGTCTTCCAGCCCAACACTACATGATTCCATGTTGACACTATGGGAAGATTGTTTTTTTTAAAACATGTGGACACATCCAAATGCTATGCCCTTCTTACTCTTCTGGGTGGAGGCTTCTGATAGAACAATGGCTGAATGCAACCATTGGGATCCTGAAGTGTGGCCCTTGAATAATATTAATAACAAAATTAATACTGTTGTCATTAAACATATACGTATTTTATTATATACAATGGTGCATTCAGATGTCAGTGCCCTGACATCTCCATTTAAACTGATCAAATAGGAGGAGAGACGAAAGACCTGAAGATTGAAATATTACCTGTTGAGGTCTATGATGGCCCATATCCCTCAACCGGGGGCCATGTTCGCTGGGGATTCTTGGAGCTGAAGTCCCCCCCCTCCAAAATCTCAAATCTCAAGAAAAGTTCTTGGGAATTATAGAGAGCTTCTGCAAGCTGACATGGATTATACAGCATTGATATGAGATGGATCGCTGATTTGATGCAACGCAGCATTGTGGTGGTCCTCCATGTTCATAAAGACACCTGGCTGTTTCCTTTTGTTTTCAAGTGGTCTCTAGATGGACCAACCACCATCATTAAGCTCAAGTGACAAACTCTCTGTGTTCCTTGCCACAGACTCACCCACCACAAAGGGGTGAACCTCACTGATGTGAAGGTGGACCCCAACCAAGAGTTTCTGCAAGTGTCACCCAACTGGCAGGAGAATGCCAAAGAGAGATGGCACATCAGGTGGGTACCTGAACAGGTAGGCTCCTTGACCATCGGATGGAAGAGACATCCTCTGCTCTTCTTTTTTTGTCCTCCTGCCAATTCTGCTGTGTTCCCCTTTAGTATTATCTTTAAAAACAGCCTGGACCAGGTTTTGGGCAACCATGCAAAGGAGCTGTCTTCAGCCCTGGACCTCCAGCTTGGATTTGGGTTCTTCTAGCCTATGTTTTCATTATGATGGTCATGGAGAGCAAATGCATGTTGCATGTTATTAGGGATACATTTTGCTGCCTCTCTGAGCATCATGGCATCTAACTGCTATTTTATTTTCCTCAGGAGAAAATGCTCTTCAGGTCGGATTGTGGCCCTTAAATGTTCCGGTAAGTCCTCAGATCTCATCTGACGATGCTCCAGAAATGGCCCTATATTGGCATATTTGCCCTAACATCAGCGTAGTCTAGATGTTGTTAGTACTCCTCCTAGTTTCAGAAAGTTATGTTTTTGGCCTCCTACTCTGAGAAGACTTCTCCTCTTTACATGGAAATGAACGCAAGATGCGTTCACGCTACTTCTTAGTCCTTTTGAATGCCTTCTCAAACAGTGCTTCTATAATTCTGGTCATTCCATAATCCTGTCCCTCTTTTATACTATTCATCCAATATTCATCTTCATATTGGGTTCCTTTATATTATATTCACAATTCAGTCTTGACTTCAAAGCATACCCAGGTTATAACTTGAAATAACTTGAAGATATATGACAACAGCAGCAATGCCCATTTGAAGGCTGGAATGGTTTTCCTTTCATATAGACTGAACAAGATGGCAAAATATCCCATATTTTCGTATCCATAAAGACAGAACTGTGTGCAATGTGTAGTTCATGAAATTGGGCAGCATGTTAATTTTCCCAGCAAGAGCTGGGATTTCCCCCTCCATCTCTTCAAGTTCCTTGTGGACTGAATCCTCTTTCTCTATTCCATGCAGAGTGTGGCACCACTTATTCAAAGATGCCAGAGATATCAGAAGGAAAGGACGTCTCTTTGAGTCACTGGCCATGGCAGGTTGGCCTCTATCTCAACGGCAAACGCATCTGTGCAGGTGCTTTGTTGTCTCGGGAATGGATCGTCAGTGCTGCCCATTGCATGGACAGGTAAAATGAGCTCTAGTTGCAGGAAAGGTGTTGGACCCCCCATTCCTGGACTAGTTTCGGGTCTGGCTTGTCTTTTCCAATGGGTTGTTCTTGTTGTGTGCCTTCAAATCATTTCCAACTTAATGGCAACCCTAAGGTGAAGCTATCACAGGGTTTTCTTGGCAAGGTTTGTTCAGAGGGGATTTGCCATTGCCTTTTTCCAAGGCTGAATAGAGGATAATGAAATGTCATCAGCTTGGCATGAAAAAGCCATGGCAACTAAAGAGTTTGGTTGTTGTTGTTGTTCCATTCCAGTCCTTTTCAGCTTTCCAGTTGGGTGGCTTTGGTAGGACTTGATGCCCACGCCAGCATCAAAGAAGACACAGGAGCAGCAATGGAAAAAATGGTGCTTCACCCCAGCTATAGCCATGGAAGCCATGACTATGACATTGCAATGCTGAAGCTTAAGGAGCCCCTGAGTTTCTCAGGTGAGTTTTTGACCAAAGTTGGAGGCATCTTAGGGAGGAAGATCCAAGCATAGACTGCATCCGCACTGCAGAAATGATCCAGGTTGACACCTCTTTAACTGCCATGGCTCAATGGTTTGGAATTCTGGGAATTGTAGCTTTGTGGGACATTTAGCCACCTCTACCAGAGAACTCTAGTGCAACAACAAACTACAGTTCCCAGAATTCCACAGCACTGAGCTATGGCATTTATTATTTCTGGATTATTTCTGCAGTGTGGACGCAGCCTTAGTGTTCAAAGTGAGCATGGAGAACGTACTCCAGAGCAATGGTTCTCAACATTTGGCCTTCCAGAGTTTGTTGGACTTCAACTCCCAGAATCCTTTGTCTGCTGTTTAAGCTGGAAGTTGAAATTCAAAACATCTGGAGAGCATTCAAAATGAAAATTTTGTAGCGTAGGAGCTAGTGTTGCCACTTTTTCAAAATGGCAACAAGGGACAATTGAAATTCATGACAAGGAGGGTAACAGTCAGAAAGTAGCTACAAACAACTTTGGGTTTTAGTGAAATACCAAATGAAAGGATTGATTTCATATGCATTTTTTCTGTAAAATAGTCATACTGCCCAATTTCAGGAATTACATGATGCACACAGTTCTGTCTTTATGAATCTGAAAACATGGGATATTTTGGCATCTTGTCCAGTCTATATCCCTTCAAATAGGGATTGTTACTGTTGTCGTTGTCATATGTCTTCAAGTTATTTCAAGTTATAACCTCAGTACTCAAGACGTTTTGCATGTCACAGACACCATCCAGGCTGTTTGTCTGCCCCAGTATCACCAGGACATCCCCAACAGCAGCTCATGCTGGATCTCAGGTCAGGACTACCCAAGACCAGAGAATGGTAAGCCCTTCGTAGGACAACGGGGGAAGAAAAACAACTAGGGAAGGATGGCAGGCTTTGAGGTTCTCCTTTACAGGAAAGATATATAGGACATTGATTTGTATCACTTCTTTTTTTGCAGCCACATTTTTCGTCGCCAAGACGTGGGCAGCAGTGCCAGTGGTTCTGAACAAGCCAAAAAACTGCAATGGTTCATGCAGGCATGTGGGAAAGATCACCCCCCGGATGCTGTGTGCCCATTATTTGGATGGAAGCATCAATGCCTGCAAGGTAGAACACTAAAAGTAAAGTAAAGGTAGTCCTTTGACATGAATGTCTAGTTGTAACTGACTGTAGGGGCAGTGCTCATCTCCATTTTGAAGACGAAGAGCCAGTGTTGTCTGAAGACTGCTCTGGTGGTCAGGCAGGGGGGGGGACGTTGTTGCCTTCTCACCAAAGTGGTACCTATTTATCTACTTGCATTTGCATGCTTTCGGACTGCTACGCTGAGACTAATGACGTGAGCTCACCCCACCATGCGGCACTTGGGCCTCAAATTGCCAGTCTTCTGATTGTCGGAATTGGCATCTTAACCATTAAGCCACTGTGTCCTGCATCTGCTCCTCTGCAATGGAGACGCGGGACTGTTTCACATTACGCAGTTACAGCACCAAATCCATTTTAACTGTTATAGCTGCATCGCATTGAATCCTGGAGCTTGGAGTTTGGAGAAGCACTAGAGCTCTCCTTGCCTGGAAAGTCAAAAGGGTTTCACAGGTTTAAAGTGGAATCATAGTGCAGTAGTTGTGTGGTGTGAAAGGATGCACAGACCTCAGCTCGCCTTTCTTCTTTTGTTTTACAGAGCGAGAATGGTGGCGCCCTGGTTTGTCAGAACAGGGACACACAACATTTAATGGGAATCAGGAGCTGGGATACTGGGTGCAAGGAACCAGACCAACCTGGTGTTTATACAAATGTGGTGGAACTCCTGGACTGGATCCATGATGTCATGGAGGCGAATGAGTTGTAACAGGTGGACAACCAGGTTGGTAGAGATGCTTTTGGGCTCTTCAGAGATTGCCAACGATAATACACAACAACAACAGAAGCGGAACGATCTCTGAAAGAAGACTTCCAGTCCCAAGACACAAAACCATGGCCCCCATGGATCTTAGAGAAGTTCTTCATATGGCAAAAGCACATACTGGACTATTCAGAGGACCTTTATTTTTTTTAGCAATCCACCATATCTGTAGTGCATATTAATCTAGCACATTTCAAATGTTGTTACCATGGCATGCACTCAAGACTTTTAAATGGAAAGTCTCACCTACCCTATTTTGCTTCCTCATTCCTGGACAGCACCTGTCTTTGCTAGACTTCATGAATGTAATCTTGTCTCCTTTTCCGGAGGCTGTGCATAATACTGTCTACTTCTCCGACAGCAAATTCCAGTGAATTCAGAAGAGAGCTTACAAGAGCAAATAAGCAAAAGCGCAGAATTGCTTGGCACATGTTGGGAAAGTTTTTAGCCCGGAGGGAGCGTAAAAAGGAAAACCAGCTCAAGAACTCCACCTAGCAGCTGCAGAGAGAATGGAGAAATCCAACGGCAAGCTTAAAGTGGTGCATATGAAAGGCAATAAATATAAAAAGGTCCTAATTTTAAAGCAATGAGGTCTGGGTTAGCAGTCACTGGTCCTGAAATGGATCAGCCATGGTGGAGATAACAAAAGAGGACAGTTTTGCAGCTGTCATGATTTCCACACTAGTGATGGAAAGGAGTGAAAACGTAACTATCAATACTGCAATGCCTTCCAGGGTTCGAATCACCAGACTTCTGGGTTACTTTGGCGCAGCCATAGAGCCACCCACTGGGTGACCTTGGACAAGCCAAAATCCTTCTAAACAAATTTAAGAACCAGTATGGCATAGTGGTTTTGAGTCTAAGGATACTGAGAGATCAGGGTTTGAAACCACATGGCCATGGACACCCATGTTGGGCAAGTTCCACTCTCTCAGAGGGTGGTGATGGTGGCACACCTCCTCTGAAGAATGCTTCTTGCCAAGAAAACCTAGGATAAGGCTGCCACAAGCAGAGTTAACATGACGGCATATAACAGAAATAATGGTACCATGCTTAACGTATTGCAGTGAACCACCATCCTCCCTGGATAAGACAGGCGGCAGACTCTATGCCCGCTGAAAACATTTCCCCAAGTGAACTATAACAGTTCTTTGACTTACTCAGCAATCTGGAGGTCATGGAGGAACAAGGAAGTGCTTAGTAAACCTGAACAGAATGTCAAAGACATCAACAGAGAAAACATTCCACAGAAAGCTAAACATTTCACCCTTTGGGAATGTTTTTCTCCGTGGAGGGTGCCAGTTGCCAAAGAGGTCCTCAAGATGGGGTCTGAGATTCTTGAACAGCTGCCCAATGTGGGGAACAATAAATAGAGGAATTCAAAGCAACAGGGGAGTGGTTCTTACTAAACCAGAGGAGTTAAATGCAACAGATAAGTGGTTCTCAATGCCACTAAGGCTTCCACATGTTTTAGTCTTCAGTTCCCCAAAACAATGAACTAGGAACATCTTGTTTATACGGAATAGGATTTTAATCATCTGCTGTTCGCCACAGGCAGGGGATGAGGATGGTGAGAAGTGGGACAATGCCAACCTGTCCTTCCTTTCAACAACTTGTTTGGCCATAAAGAAAGTGCTTCATTTTGTTACCAGAACAGAAGCCAAGCAACCAAGCAAAGTGATCCCAAACATTTCTCTTTGGCCATTTCCCCTCCCCTCTGCATTTCAAATCTCTCTCACCAGAAGTGAGGGAGGGAGCTGTGCAAGTTTTTTGATAACTAGGATGCTTTGTATGGTATGCAAGGAGAAAGGAAGTAGTAATTGTCAGCCATCAGCCCAGAAGAAGCAGAGAGGCTTCAGTGATGCTTGAGCCTTAGATGCATATTTAATAACCTCAGTTGAGTCAAATTTGGGGGGGGGGCATCAAACCAGCCTGAGGGTGTAATACAAGTTAGCTCATTGCAACAGAATAAAATACAAAACATTTCATAAGAATTATTATTCATTATTCCAAGTGATTCAACCAACCGGCTTTCCTCCCCTCCGCCCCCAGACCCCACTTTTGGGTTTCAGCCTTTGAACCAACACATGGAGATTGTGTTGTTAATTTTTTAATGCCAAAGGGGGGGGGGGGAATGAAAAAGGAGTGGAGTTACTCCAAAAGACACTCTCCGATCGCCAGTGTCAAAGAAACTAAAAATCACAAAGCTCCCATTCTGACAACTGATTTCTGATTCTCTATGTGAAGAAAAGAAGGGAGTAGGCACCACAGATTTGCTAAGTGAAAGGTGAAAATGCTTATAGGAGCAACTGGCTTTGACATCAAAGATGCTCTCTGTGCATAGCTTTCACCAGCCACAGACACATATACATGCACATCCAACATGGAGTATGTCACAGGTCTCAGCATCTGAACACTTGATGCCTTGTGTATACTGTATTGTCTGCAACAGAAGAGACTATGCATGTTGAGTGCAAGGGGCTTCCATGCAGTCAGGAACATACATAGGCTTCTCTGCTGCAGACACTGCACCTGACCTGGAGAACAGAACGATCCCATTCTCTCTTCTCCAGACAAAAGCTTTTTAGATATGGAACATAGCAGAGGAGAAACACCTGCCTCCTCCTTTGGAGGCCTGGCTGTATAGAGTTTACTAAGAGAGTAGCAGGGTTACTTACATTTTGGCACTTTTAAAAGCCTCAGAAAGGCCGCTGAGAGATTTTTATTATTTATTTTTCAAGTCTCGTGTTTGCAAAAGAGATGAGGTAAGAGACACAAAGGGTGCCTCCTTTTAAAAAGAAACTGCATAGGTGCTGTTCCACGTGGATTGACAAGCCACCCTTTGCCTCAGAATGGCCCAGACAGAGTTAGCCCTGAGGCAGGCTGGCTGGCTACAAGGCCCACCAGACCCAAACAGACCCTGCACCAAACTACCTGAAGCAAGTCAAGGGGGAACGCTGGAAAGAGCTGAACACCAGGAGTTTATAATCAAGCAGGGACATTTTCCTTCTGGGGGAACCACATCAGGCAATTGTCTTTGGAGGCCTCAGGCTAACTAGTACCTTGGCCAGTGTGTCACTTTATGCTCCAGTGAACACATAGGTCTGACCGATAGGAAACCCTGGCATAACAATGCCAGGAGGTACTTTGGGGCTGAGGACAGGGAAATAGTCAAGTTGGAGGAAGAACAGGCGCCACAGGCTGTGCCAAATGCCACGCTCCCAGGAAGACCGTTTAGGAGGAGAAGGGAGTCTTTAACGCTATTTGATCTTTGCCAGGGCAGCCGCCCTCCGCTCTGTGTTTTGGAACAAGGCTCGTATCAGGTTCTTCACCTCGCCTGGGGAAAACTCAGCTGCAAGGGGCCCTTTGCCATCAGCCCACCTTGGAAAGACAGAGAAAAGAAGAAGGAAAAGGCAGTTAGTTAAGAAGTTGGGAAAAGGGAATAAAAGGACAGCATTTTTGGTATCCTCCCAAACTCTTTTTGGTTGTGGCTTTCTAATGACTACCAGATTAGGGCTTAAAGCCTTTATTAAGAATCTTTTTTGCGTTTCTTTTTTAACCCCAATTCTTTTAGAAATCTGGATCTTAGAAAAATAAATTATGCCAAATGAGCAAAAAGTGGTGTTTTGCTTTCATAACCCCAATGTGGTTTTAATTGGCAAAGGGCACCAAAAAAAGGCCATATAAGCCTGACCCTGTTGTGTCACTGTTCCGATGGGGTTGGGAAAATGCTGTGTGTGTCAGAGGGCTAAAATGGGTCTCCTTGGCTTCATCTGCCCTGCAGAAATAATTCACTTTGACACCGCTTTAACTGTCATGGTTCCATGCTATGGAACATTGGGATTTGTAGTTTGTTGGGGCACCAGAGTGCTCTGACAGAAAAGGCTAAATATCTCACAGAGCTACAAACTCTAGATGTCCATTGCATTGAAGCATGGAAGTTAAAGCAATGTCAAACAGCATTAATTCTGCAGTGTAGATTAGTCCTTGGAGTATATTTCTGGCAAAAGAAAAAAAAAATGGGTTCAAAACCCACCACCCCACCCAATAATTCCAGTGCCCAGGTACCAGAAGGTACCCTCCCAGGGTGGCATGTGATCCCCACTCCTCAAGTTCCATGATACTCACACCTGCTCTGCCACTGTCAATCTTGGCCATCTCTTCCCTGTCTTGTTCATCCACCCACCTAACTCAGGGAGGTTCAAAGAGATACTCACCTGTCCACTATTTCTTGCAGACTGGCCTGCAGCACTAGCATAAGCTCCCTGAATGTCATCCATTTTGGCACGTAGACTGGGACCTCTTCTTGGAATGGTCTGTTCTGCTCTTCTCCTGGCAGGGGCACAAACACGCCAGGCCCTTCATCCACCATGATCTGGCATAGAACATGCAATCGGTCAGCGTTCTCAGCAGAGATGTCCTGCAATGGGATTTAGAAGGAGTCATTAGGAGGGAAAATTCCCCATGGCACAGTCAAGTCAGAAAGAACCCTGATTTATTCAGCTCAAACTCTAGTTCACAGAAATTTTCTAACGCCTTTCTCATTACTCTGTCTATAGGTGAGCTGTGAGCTCTTCCAAGTAGCAGGTGTGAGGCATTTTCGCACAAGAAACAGAAGCTGTGTCCGGATTACCTGAACCCCTTAGTAGAACAATCAAAAGTTACTTGCTGAGGGACAAGAGAAACTGAAAAAGCATCCCAAATCAGTGACCCAAATCAGCACCAACTATAGATGTTCACAGTCCAGTCCTTCCACGATCATTTCTACCACCACCAAATCTTATGTTGGGAGAAGTTACGTCTCAGGAGAGCCCTGGCATTTATTTTACACCAGTGCTGCAAAGACACTTTAAGCAATACCAGCACTTCTGAATAAAGCTGGGAAGTGTATATCCATCAGTACAGCCAAACTGGACTTGAGTAGCAGTTGAATCTACAGCAGTGAGAAAAGCCATGCAGAGAAATCACCTGTTATGCACACAGTCCTCACCTCCAAGGCAGTAATTCTGTTCAAAATCTCAGTGAGGGCCATGTTAAGCAGGGTCCCCATGGCCTTGCAGTAGACATTCACAGGAAGGACATCCTGCCAGACTTTGCCCAGCCTCTTCAGTTGGTGTAAGACCTGCAAAGGAACGGCACCAGCATGCACAGACCAAGGTAAACAACTACCAAAGAGACAAAAACATGAAACTGCTGGGGGTTGGCTAGGCTGGGATGGGGAAACCATTTACAAAGTTACGCATGAGGAGGAGAAAGCACATACTAAAAATAAGAAGAGTTTCTTCCCACTCTTATAATACTACTCAGGGACATCCAATGAAAATCATCCAGCAACAAACTGAGGCTGCACAGAAGAAAGGCCTTATCAAACCCAGTCAAATATAAATCCAGAAGAGCTGGAGAAATTTTATGAACATCACTTTGGATTTGGGGTTAGGTCTGGAGTGGAGTCAGGCTGGTTCAATGCTATGGAATTCTGGAATTTGTGGTTTATTGTGGCACCAGCGGTCTCTGACAGAGAAGACTAAATTTCTCACAAACCTGCCGTATAGCTTTGTTTGCTGCATAATAGTTGTCTTCGTCGTCCACATTAGAGAAACTCCTCGCGCTTGATAGTCGCTCCAGCAGCTCTTCCTTCTGCACTCGCATCTGGGCCACAAAACACTCCATTCCTGAGGAAAAGGAAACATGGGGTTGTTCCTGGATGGTCCTTCTTTGACTTTGAAGTCTCCTGTGATTCTGAACATCCCAACATCTACTTCTTCTTGCTATACTGGATTTGTCCCTGCAGAAGTACACTTGTTGTGTGCCTTCAAGTTGTCTCCCATTTATGGTGACCTTGAGGTGACCATTTCACAGGGTTTCTTGGCATGATTTGTTGCGTGAATGGGTTGCCTTTGCCTTCTTCTCAGGCTAAGAATGAATGACTTACCTAAGGTTACCCAGAGGGTTTTCATGGCTGAGTGCATGATTCAAATCCTGGTCTCCAGAGCCATAGTCCAACACTTAAACCACTACACCATGCTGGCTTTCTCTCTGCAGAGTACCCCAGGGAACACACAATTCTCTCTAACTCTCTCCCCACCACACAGAGATCACTGTGGTTATAATATCCATGTGTGTTTTTCATTATAAGCAGTTTTAGAAGCCTCAGCTAGATAGATGAACAAACATAAGGAAAATGGGCATGGTTTATCTGCCCTAGACTCACCAAGCTTCCTGAATCCAGGCACCAAGTCCACAAAGGTGGCTGTCATATCATTCAGGTGGCCTCGGAACTGGTGGCCCAGAGTTAGGAGATGGTGGGCGATGTACATACAGTTGTTATGGTGGATAGCAGCCAGCTGGGGAAGTTTCTGAAGATTCTCTCTAAGCAGGAGGGAGGAAAAACTTTAGCAGGTATTTGCAGACAATTGGTCATCATCCTTTGGGGGATTTTCCTCTGAACTACAATTATCTAAAGAGGACAAAGCTACTGTGGCTGGGAAAACTCTTTTAATGTAAACAGGTAAAGACAATGGCTTTGAAATGATGCAGAAAGAACTGCAAAGGATGAAAACAATTCCACCTACGAATTCATCAAGTGGTTGCCAGCAAGTTACTCGCTGGATCTCACTTAATGTTTCCACAGAACTTTGGGGAAAAGAAATTGGACTATCACACCCAGCATCCTCTCCCAGGCCCTAAAGGCAAGCCTACTAGGAATTGTAACAGAAGAATGCATATTTTCTAAGCTTAGTACTAAAAGGCTCCTGCAAAGGTCATGCACTGCACAGGCCTTCCCAAACAGAATGAGCCTCACCTCTCCAAACTGGAGAGGAAAAAGGAAGGAGACGAAGACCTAATAAACTCAGATATAGCAAAGCTATGGGTACAGCAGGGCTGCATTTTTATTTACACACACACACACACACACACTACTATTCTCTGTTAACAAAGCAGACCACTCACTTGTGATACATCGGCACCACATCACAGAACAAGAGGAAGATGTTCCGCACTGAGTAGAACAGCTGAAGACGGCTACAGGGGGAGAGAAGCAGAGAAATGCTGTTGATGCTCACAGTTAGCCAGGAGCAACATGGCTTTAACAAAAAAAATCACTTGGAAGGGAGAATGAAGATTGACTAACTGTATGGTACATGTGGAAAGGATAGCAACCCTTGCTTGGTAACTAAATAGCCAGCATCAATGTGGCAGATAAGGAGTCTCTAGTTTGTAAACCCTGGATGGTGCAGTGAACAATATGAAAAATAAAGGCAGTGACTGATGAAAGCATACAGGCCTGTGCTCAGTTTAAAAACCACAATTTTCAGACACTTTTTGCCCCCTAGTTATGCAGAACCCCTCTCTAAACATGTGAAGCATCACAAAGCACTCCCACTCCATCCCCACCATCACTTCCATTTCCAGCAGCTGCACTGTCTTTGGTGGCAGGGAAAGGCTGTGTTCCTGAAGGATTTCTTTGGTAGGGGAGTGTCAATGTGCTTTCTTGGTCCAGCCCAAATAATTAACTCAGAGTCCTTACTACTGATCCATGCTGGCTGAGGCCTCCTGAAGAGTCTGGTAAGCCAACGTCATCAATTTTTGGACGGAATCACTGATGCGGCAAGTGGGAAAGGACAAAGTGTGCCGGCTCAGCCTGGCCTCATTCTCCAAACTGGCCGCTTGCTTAAGAAGAGCATCAGGAGATTTCAGTGCCTTTGACTGATCTCCTGCTCCAGGATCAGGCAATGGAGGCAGAGTTACTGAAGAGTCTGGAGTCACCTGGGAGGATAAATGGAAAATGCTCAGCAGTTTAGGACGTAACATGGAGAGAAAATGGGAAAGGAAAAAGGGCAGATAAGGGTGCATGGACAGTCAAGCCATTTTAGGAAATACCAGAAGTGTACAGTTAAAGAGCCTTGTAGAAGAATCCAAAAAGTGGTACAGCAACTGATAGATGCCAAGCATGGATGCCACAATAAATTGGTTAGCCTTTAGGAAGTAACTGAATTCTTTTCAAAAATAATTTGACTTTCATGGCTCCTCCAGGAATTCTAAGCACACTTACATAATAAATGAATGGTCAAAGAGTCCTAGTGCTGCATCTCATTTATATACTGTCCATCCTCCAAAGAGCTCCATATTTTACACACACACACCTTCTCCTCCTCCCCCCGCCTTTAATTCCAATAACTACTTGGTGTGAGGTATATTTGGCTAAGGGAGAAAGAAAGGCAGAAAGACAGAAAAGGAAAGGCTGGCTGGCTAAGACCATCTTGCAAGTGCATTATGACTGAGTGTACATTTGAACTGAGATCTGTGTGTCTAACATGCCACAACACCAATGTTGCATTGCTGAAGCTAAGAAATACAGCATTTAGAAAGGGCACGAAAATGCCAAATGGCCCTCAACATCTGATTAAGGGAATACAAGCACAACCCACAAATAAAAGATTATTATGTAAATGTTTAGGGAAACAACATAAGTTGACTAGGTTTGTAGTCAGTGATCTTGGCTCTGAATGAAAAGGCAAATGCTGGGAATCTTGTATTTCCTGTAGATTACATAGAACTCCAGCGCTGGAAGAAACATCCAGAGGGTCTTTTGCTCAGATACCTTTATGGTATTGTGTATTTCCGACGTCATTAAACTTCTTGCTGCCACTATGACATCCTGGCACTTTTTGTCAGCAAAGTGGCCATTGACGTTGCGGGCGTAGGTCAAGAGGTCAGTGGAATCCTCCTTCAGGAACCGCATGTCCTTCAAGGCTTCTTCAAATTCCTCTGCAGCTTTAATAACCTAAGGAGCGTGAGGCAGAGCAAATGTCACAGTAGCTTAGTAATATGTAAGTTCAGTGTGCTTGTACAGTGAAAACCCAGGCCTACTCACTACAGGAAAGGCCTGCAAAGAGCCAGTCAAGAGCAGTGAACATGCTATACCCAGCTTTTTTCATCTTAATCCTCTAGGAAAACGTTTCTATCAGGGATGGATCTAGGCATTCTGGACACTGTTGGGGTGTCACACAGACTGCTTGCACCAAAAAAGGGAAAGGAAACTGGAAGTGGCTAGAAGTTAACTTCAGGTTTTGACAAACGGCCACTTGTAATGTTAAATGGTGCAAAAGGTCCATTCAACCTTGAAAAGGTGAACTGCTGATGAGATGAGTTGTTGTCGTTGGCTTTGAAAAGGGAAATCTGGCAACTGGAGGAAAGGGGTGTGTTGAGGGAAAGCCACTAAAACAGCTTTCAGGGACCAAACACTGTCCCATGCCCATACTTTGCCCACTTTTGCTTTACAACTCTGAAAGCAGACCTGGGAAGTTAACTCTTCCAGCAGCTTTTCTCATGCTTTCTATCACCCCGAGCTGAAAGGGTGCAGCACTCACTCACCTCGCTATATTGTCCTAGTTTGCTGCTGTTCTTTGGGATTGAATGCACCAGGCAATCCCGGATGAGACAGTCAGACATCTCCTTCCAGATCTCATTGCCCAGCGCTTCTGCCAAAACAGGCTTGGGGATGTCATCCTCCTCCTCCTCCTCCTCCTCTTCAACACCATGCTCAAGGGGGACATCTGGGGAAGATGAAGGATGTTTAGGACCAGAACATTAGATGCTGTCCCCCTCTTTCCAGTGCCCTGAGAAGTGAACCAGCACAACTGAGGGGAAATTGCTGGGAAATGGTCATCAGCACTTGCAAGTCAAGAAAGCGCATGTCATCCTTATTTGTGTTTGTGTGTTTGTACTCTCTCACTTCCTTATAGCTTCATAAATGCAGAAAAATGCAAGGCATTCTTATGACCCACTCCTACTCAGAACTTGGTATTTTTTTGGTCTACAGCCTGCAGTTTAAAGAAGTTACTTTTCCACTTTCTGCTGCTACTGGTGCAAAGATGTTCCCTTCCTGCCTTGCAACCGGCAAGTGGAGCACCAGTCAAAAAAGGCTACTTTCTCATGTTCTGCCCTTGACTGCATCAGACATGCAGGTCTTCTCCTCCTCCTGGCCAGCAGCTACTCACCCAGCTGATACTTGTGAAGGATTCTGAGGACCAACTTGAGCTTTGAAAAGACCTCCACAGGTGATGGATGGCCCAGATTGGAGCCCACTGACTCGAACCTCAGTGTGACGGCATCAGCCCTCTCTTCCAGGCAGGGACGTAGTGATGGGTGAGAGATCAATGGCTTGAGGATGTGCTTCAGCAATAGCTGTCCTGGCAGAAGGAAGAGGGGAAGAAAACAAGAGACAATCAGCTGGGCTTGAAAGGCAGACTGCCAAGAGGAAAGGTGGATGGGATTTCCACTCAGGAAATAGGGAGCACTGTGTCAGCTTTGCATCTGTTTTGTGTTTAGTTAAATCTTTTCCTTCACTTATTATGGGGAAGTGGGGAGTAAGTAAAGCGTGGACTCCAAGGCCTTTTGAAAAACCTGACCTTCTCCCACTCTCTCATGTCAACCATTTTTTGCCAAAAGAAAAAAACTTCCAAATATGGTGGTTCATATTTTAAATAGGAAGCAAGGACTCCTTACATAGTTAAGCATTCAGAAAAAGAAAATAAAAGACTATTTTGCAAAACAAATGGACTTCCAGCTGTAGCCAGATATGGTCCCTTCCCTGCTCTTTTGACAATCTGTTTGATTCCCCCAGAGGGTTCTGGAGCAGCAAATTGGTCCCTTGAACCCCCCTAAACCTGTCTGTCTCTGAATTACTGGTGTTAAATCACTGTAACTGCAAACCACTGAGCCACTCTACTGGATGGATCTATCCCTATATGATCTCTCAGATCACAGAGACCCCTGTGCAATACTGAGTCTCTAAGGCCTGTTACAGACTGCCAAAATAAAGCTGCTTCAGGTCTCTTTGGAGGTATGCTATTTAAATGATGCATGGGTCCTAAGAGTCCGGAGGTCGTGCCAAAGCCACACTCTATTCCTAAGCACTGGAGTGCAGCTTTGGTGTAGCTTCTGGATTCTTAGGGTGCATGCATCATTTAAACAGCATCCCTCCAGAGACCCGAAGCAACTTTATTTTGGCAGTCTGTAACAGGCCTAAATCTCCTCCTCTTACTTTTACATAAAGGAAATGATATTATCCTAAAGGAGGGAGCTAAAGATCCTCCATCGATGACTGGCAGGGGCCGTAACCAAGAGAAGCATCACCACCGCCTGGAAAGTACAGTGCTATCCCTGACTGAGAAGTAAAAGAGGAAAGCAGGTGCCAGGAGGATACAGAAATTGCAACTGCAAGGACGGTCAAGTACAGCTTGGGCAGAGGGTAAGAGGGAACAGCTCTCTGATTTTAATGGATCAGAGAGGGACAAATTTAATCAGAATCTGGGAGGCTGTTAGCTTAGTTGTTTAGTCAAGGACTGTTTAGTTAACAGAGCTGAAATGCTTTCCACATCCTCCCAATCACAAGCTGTTTTTGCAGGTGAAAATGGCTTACCAAAGAGCTTGAACTTGGAACGCAGCTCCCCTAGTATAGCAAACGCCCGCAGCACGGATGTCACTGTTGGGCCAGTAACCATGCCATCCTTGGGCAATGCCTTGGACAAATGCAGCTCCGTTTGTGTAGCCGATTCCAAACTGCCAATTTCTAGGGAGGAAGTAGCACAGACCAATCTGTTTGAGCAAACATGCACTTCAAAATCACGAAGACAGACAAGATGAAAAATTGTAACGAGGATATCCTTTCTGGCCTGGTTTTTCCAGGTTTGATACTATTTACAATCAGCCCTGTGTATTTATTTTAAGGAGAGATTGCAATTCAGTGGCAGAGAACATGCTCTTTCTGCAGAAAGCCCTGGGTTCAAGCCTACAGCCTCTATAAATCATCAACTTTCAGTATGCAGGGAATGTAGTGCTGTGGACCTGGGACTGGTTAGTGTCAAAACTGTCCTATTCTTCTTGCCCTGCAATAAAGTCATACCAAACAGATATTAAAAAATAAAACACACCAAAAAGTTCTTATACCTTTCGACTGAGGGAGGTTCCACACAGTCATTTGCTGCCACTCTTGACCCAAAAGGTATAGGATGTTTTCAGATTGTATCGTGAGTTCCCTGCTCAGGGCCTTGAGAATCTTCAGCTCAAAGCCGCGGCGAGATTCCATCGCCTTCATATTCCTCCTGGCCTGACAGAAAGGGAAAGAGAAATACACTCATCCCTCCACATTCGCTGGGGTTAGGGGTACAGGACCCCCATGAATGTGGAAAAACTGCAAATAACAAAAACACTAGGCCCTCCATGCAACTCTGTGGTCAACATCTGTCAAACACTGACCATAGCACTGCGCTGGAGCAGCTACAAATGCCTAGTGGAGTGTTCTCTCTGGGAATCTCTAGGTCCTTCAGTTGCTTAAAGTTGACCACAGAGTTGCGCTGGAGGACCTAGATATTCCTAGAGAAAACGTATTAATAAAATCTGTGAATAACCAAATCTGCAAAAGTCTAAGCCACAAATGTGGAAGGATGAGCGTAGTGATAAATGGGTAAGCGAACCAACTCTGAAGCAATCATAAGAAGGAACAAAAGAGGGCGAGCATCACAGACAGAAAGCGAAACCCCAAGACTTTGGGCATTACCTTGGTCAGCTGGCGCGCAGCGGACATATACTTCTTCTGCGGCAGCAAGATGTTCAATTGCTTGAGAGCAGTGTCAAACTATAAAAAGGAAAAGGAACAGTCACTGACTGCTAAGAATGAACTCCAAATAAAAAGTATAACGGGGGAAGCAAAAAAGGGCAACGATGGCAATGAGGGTAAGACAGGATTCCTCACTGGCTCTCACCTCCTGAAGCTGTTTCAGCACAGTCAGAATAAGCGTGTCTCTCTCCAGCTGCTGCTTCAGCTCAGCAAATTCTGCAATGGCCACATTAAGGTCATGTTGAACCTGGAAAAGACCCCAAGGAGACATGCCGTTTTGGGGATGCAAATACCATTTGCCATTTATTATTTAATTATGTTTGTCTCTCTTCTATCCTGCTGGATGTGCAGTAACAAAACAAAACTCTTTGGCCCACCAGAGATGCCAACATAACACTATCGGAGGCACACACTCTCAGAAGGCAGCTTCACTGTAGCAAAATACAGAAGCACTGGTCAGTTTCACAGAATCATAGAGTTGGAAGAGACCCCAGGGGCCATCCAGTTCAACCCCCATTCTGCCATGCAGGAACTCACAGTCAAAACACCCCCCAAAAGATGGCCATCCAGCCTTGTTTAAAAAACAGCCTCCAAAGGAGGAGACTCCATGAAAATCTCCAAAGGAGTGTGTTCCACTGTCGAACAGCTCTCACTGGCAGAAAGTTCCTCCTAATGTTTAGGTGGACTCTCTTTTCCACAGTTTGCACCCATTGCTCCATTGTCTCCTATCTCTGCAGCTGCTGAAAATAAGCTTGCTCTTCCTTCTCAGATGACACCCCTTCAAATGCCTAAACAGTTTTAAGTGTTGGCAATGCGCTGACCACCCTGAATAAACTCACAGACACTTGTTGCTATTTTCCAAGTCCTGTGGAGGTTTTTTATCAGACGTTGCAGTATATGCGGACCCTTCAAATACACAGGGGAATCCATTCCAGACCCGCAACACACACATATAAAAGGAAAAGCGCATATGCCAACCCATTTAAAAGAATAGGTTGTGCTGCATGCGCAGAGGCGCGTGCATGGCGGGCAAACATTCCATTGTTTTAAACAGGGCTTGCCTTCCACATAAGGTTAAAGCCACATATGGCGCGGGTGCACTGTATGTACATTACGTACAAACACTGCTCCCGACTCCCATCAACTTACGCCGCATATTGTAATACAGCTTCAACAACAAACGTTGACTACTCTCTTCAAACCACTTCAACCCTGAGTCTTGGTGCAATTATAGATAGAGTTGCCTAATGGTCAATCACCTGTTGCCGCTAGTATGACGGCATCTCTATTACAAGCCTATGCGTCATGTCGAGTGCTACATCTTATTAAATACAGCCACACAAAGACTTCACGACACTTTAAATGCACCTTGTTCTAACAGTTTATCCAGTCTATGGCCTGCTTTTCCCAATCCGAAGGCATGTTAAAGCCAAGGGCAGGAAAGAGACAAATGACCAGAGAAAGTGTTTGATGACATAACCCTGCCTATCCTATTAAGAATGGGATCTGTGCTGCTCTCACCTCGTTCTCGATCCTCATCTTGAGCTGGTCGATGTTCCCAGACAGCTCCTGCACTTGGGACTCCAGGTCCGTGGCGCTTTGCATGCTGGGAAGGAACTCCACGTAACGCTGGTGGATCACGCTGCAAACCTCGTCCTGCGAGGAAGGAAGCCAGGGAGAGTCAACACAAAGCAGACCCGCAAACACCCTTTTCCAAGCCGACCCATCAGTCCCTTGTGTTTCCCAAAACTTTGGTCCTCCAAACGTGTGGACTACAGCTCCCAGAATCCCTGACGGTCGGCCAAATGGCTAGGGCTTCTGGGAGACAGAGTCCAAAACAGCCAGAGGAGCAAAGTTTGGGAAACACTGTGTTATTCCTCCCCCCCAAGACAAGACTCAAGGCAGCCTATAGAAATTGCTTCTCAGCCAAAGTATTATTAGGAGGAGGGCAGGAACCCTTTGCACATGCTCAGAGGAACTTCAGTCCATCATCTTATGCTGGGATAAAAAAATCCCTCTTTTTCAGAACTCTGCACACGCTCAGGAACCCCTCCATCCTTTCTCTCTTCAAGGGAAAGGAGGTTCCAAAAAGAGGAGGAGCCTATTGAAGCCCTGCCCCTGTAACCACCCATGGCCCCGCCCACTGAGTGCTTAGCTCCTCACCTCTCATAAAAGGAGGTTCCATAAGGAGGAGGGACCTATTGAAGCACCGCCCACCAGGTGCATAGCTCATTCCAACAGAAGCCAAGTGAAGCCCCCCCCCTAACGTACTTAGTTCCTCCCTCCGCCCTGACCCATCTCTTCAAAGGGGAGCCTCCATGACAAAGAAGGAGGGGCTAGTGAAGCACCGCCCACATTGGCCCATGGCCCACATATACTTAACTCCTCCCCTAGCCATGCCCCCGTTCCGCCCCTCTGTTCCAAAACGAGGAAGAAAAGCCCGGTAAAGCCACGCCCCCCACTCTTTCCAAATACAGTATAGCTCCAACAGGGGAGGAGCCCAGCGAAGCCCACCCCCGTGTCCATAGTCTCCTCCCTCTCTTCCAAATAAGAGTGTTGCAAAAGGAGGAGAGGAGTGGGCCTAGTTGAAGCCCTGCTCTATGTCCCGGGCCAAATAGGCATCTAGTTCCTCCCTCCGGCCACGCCCTCGCTTCCAAATAAGGGAGGTTCCGACAGGGGGAGGAGCCCAGAAAAGCCCGCCCCCGAGGAAAATTAGCTCCTCCCTCTAACCACGCGCTCCTCCCCTCGCTTCCAGAGAAGGGAGGCTCCAAGAGAAGGTCTCAGTGAAACCCCCGCCCACCAGGGGCTTGCCACGCCCCTCTCCCCTCAGACTTGAGCTCCTCCACTCGGCCGGAGAGTCGGGAGATGCGGCGCTGGGAGGCTCTCCTTCTCCAGGCGGCCAGAGCAGGCCAGCACCGCCTCCACCGAGCGAAGAACCCATCGCTGTCGCCGCCGCCCGCCGCCATGACTGGAGCCGCTGCTGCCCCCCTCCAGCCACGCGAAGGCACCACGGGAAAAGCGGTTTTGCTTCCCGCCCAGACGCTCCTGACGACTACCCCTCCCAGCAGCACTGCGGCGGAAGAAGGACCTCGTTGTGCGTCCACTTCGGCCGTCTTCCCTTTATTCTTAGCCCGAATTTGGCCTCTTTGCATTTGAGGCGAAGTTTACTGAATGTTTTTTCTGAGGAAGCTTCTCTCACGGTCCGAAAACTGAACCTGAGTCAACAGTGGGATGCGGCAGCTAACAAGGCCAAGGCGATCCTAGGCTGCCATAAATGGAAGCTAGTCTCTGATCGAGGGAAGTCATAGTGCTGCTCTATTCTGGCTCTGCTCAGGCCCCTTGCTGAATACTGTGACCAGTTCTGGGCACCACAACTTAAGAAGGATGATTGTTGAGAAACTGGGAGCCATGTGTCCACAAAGGAGGGAGACAATAAAGCCCTATGAGGAGGAGGACTTTAGGGAGCTGGGGATGTTTTTAGCCTGGAGAAGAGAAGGTTTAAAGAGGGGATATAATAGCCCTGTTTTAAATATATGAAGGGATGTAATGTTGAGGAGGGAGCGCGCCTTGTTGTTCTGCTGCTGTCAGAGGACAGGAAAACGAGCAATGGATGCAAGATAAAGGAAAGAGCTTCCCAGCTCAACATGGAGGAGCCTCCTGAGAGTAAGGGCTGTTCGACAGTGGAAACCACGCCTCTCCTCGGAGTGTAGTGGAGTCCTCCTTCTTTGGAAGTTCTTTAAGCAGAGCTGGATGGCCCCTGTCAATGGGGATGCTTTGGATTGGAGTTCCCTGCATGGCAGAATAAAGGGGTTGGGCTGGATCAAGGCCCTTGAGGTTTCTCTATGGCTGCCATTGCCTCTCCTTCTGCGCATTTTGGGCAGCAGCCACGCAGAGAGAGAGAGAGGAGCGAGGAGGAACGGAGCCTTCCAGGTATAAAAACATCACATATATAATGTGTGGTAACCATGTTAGACATAATTATATACACTCACAAGTCACACTCTCTCAGCCTCAGGGAGCCATGCCACCCAAGATGAGATAGGTATGTAGATATAATTATAGGGTCACCATAAGTCGGAAGCACTTTTTCAAGCCCTCCATTCTTCGGTCCAAGAGCCGTTAAAAAGACTAGGTTTGGACTGGGGGTTCCCATCATCCCCAGGCATGCAGAAGTCGGGGGGACACCTCAAAGCTAGCCTTTCTGCGCCCTGGGCCCCTCCAAATACTTTGGAGTGAGATTCCCATCTCCTGTGTCCCTCAGGGACGGTGGAGAACGTCCATGTTTTCCCGGGGGCTGGATGGGAATTGTAGTACGAAAGGGGTCTCTGCTGCTGCGCCACTTGCTGACTTGCTCTCGGCCGTCCTCTAGTGGCGCCCTTTGCGCACTGCAGGCTTCAGGGCCAATGGCTGCTAGGCTTCTCTCGGGCGCCCTCCTCGGGAGACCATCGGCCAACGAAGATGACTCCAGCGCCAAAGCCTTCTCTCAATTCCCGCTCTGGCGCTCTCGTCCCTGGCTCTCTCTCTGGCGCCCTCCTGTGGCTCAGACGGCGCACTTCGGCCCCTTGACGCTGATTGGGATTCTTCCCTGGCTTGGGGTGCCCTCTGTGGCGGAAAGGGAGCATTGCGAGGCTCTGTAATCTCAGGCAGGGGGGGAACGGGTTCATGATTCCTGGCTCCTGGGTTTGAGGAGGACTCAGGGCTGGCATCTCTGGGGTCTAAAATAGATTAAGTAGTTAATAAGTAATGGTGCTGCGTCGTTCCAAAGTAAGAAAAAAGAAGTAAGATAAGACAATAGTGATATAATTTATTATAATGTGTAATGACATTATGTTTATAATAGTTATATTATTACAAATTACTTATAAGTATATTCATTTTATATTAATTTATAATTAGTATTTAGCAATTATCTTATTCTATGTATTACCTGATATTATAATTATTATATTATCTTATTATAATTTTATTATTAAGTAGTAATTAAGAATTATTAATATCTGCATGCAGTAATATAGTAATTGTGTATATTATTCCATCCCTGTCATTTATCTTTACATTTTAATATTAATTTATATTAGTATTTCACTTTCTAATTTTCTATGTCTTCAACCTATCTCGCTCTTAGTAGCTTATCTTAGTATCCTTGCCTATTAATATCCGTATATTCTTATCTGTTACTGGCAATCGTAGGTTTCTTCGTTTACTCTTCTAGTCACTCGTCCTGCTTCTGTGCCCTGGCTTACTCTGCCCTCCTTCGGTTGTCGTACTTCTCCCCTCTTTATTCCCTGCTCTCAGTTATATTTCTTTTCTCTGCCTTTGTCTTCCTCCTGCACTCCTTCTCCTTCTTCTTTCTGCTCCTTGTCTTCGCCTGCGCCTGCTAGTCTTCCTATTTTAGCACTTCTCTCACCCTTCCTCCTTCGCGGCGCTGATTGTGTGTATTACATGCTCAGTTCCTCTCTGACTTATTCTTCACTGGTTACAGTATATTCTCCTTGTTATTCCACTTCTCTTTTCATGCATACCTCCCTTCTTCTTAGTTTTCGGTCTTATGTGTCTTCTCCTCGCCTCTGTGATCATATTCTTGCATGAGTTGATCATTTTTAGTTCCATA
>NC_056527.1:132393749-132425063 GCF_019175285.1 Sceloporus undulatus | reverse complement strand
AAATACCATTTAGCCATTTATTATTTACAGTTGGCCCTTCTTATACACGGATTTTTTATACACGGATTCAAGCATACACGGTTTGAAAATGTTCCAAAAAAGTATAAATTTACCTTGATGTTCCATTTTTTATTAGGGACACCATTTTGCTATGTCATTATACTTAATGGGACTTGAGCATACACGGATTTTGTTATACACGGGGCATCTTGGAACCAAACCCCAGCGTATAACAAGGGTCCACTGTAATTATGTTGGCTCTCTTCTATCCTGCTGGATGTGCAGTAACAAAAACAAAACTCTTTGGCCCACCAGAGATGCCAACATACAACACTATCTGAGGCACACACACTCTCAGAAGCAGCTTCACTGTAGCAAAATATAGAAGCACTGGTTCAGTTTCACAGAATCATAGAGTTGGAAGAGACCCCAAGGGCCATCCAGTTCAACCCCATTCTGCCATGCAGGAACTCACAGTCAAAACACCCCCCAAAAGATGGCCATCCAGCCTCTGTTTAAAAACAGCCTCCAAAGGAGGAGACTCCATGAAAATCTCCAAAGGACTGTGTTCCACTGTCGAACAGCTCTCACTGGCAGAAAGTTCCTCCTAATGTTTAGGTGGACTCTCTTTTCCAGCAGTTTGCACCCATTGCTCCATTGTCTCCTATTCTCTGCAGCTGCTGAAAATAAGCTTGCTCCTTCCTCAGAATGACACCCCTTCAAATGCCTAAACAGTTTAAGTGTTGGCAATGCGCTGACCACCCTTGAATAAACTCACAGACACTTGTTGCTATTTTCCAAGTCCTTGGAGGTTCTTTATCAGACGTTGCAGTATAGCGGACCCTTCAAATACACAGGGGAATCCATTCCAGACCCGCCACACACACATATAAAAGGAAAAGCGCATATGCTCAAGCCCTATTTAAAAGAATAGGTGTGTGCTGCCATGCGCAGAGGCGCGTGCATGGCGGGCACACATTCCATTGTTTTAAACAGGGCTTGCCTTCCACATAAGGTTAAAGCCACATATGGCACGGGTGCACTGTATGTACAATTACGTACAAACACTGCTCCCGACTCCCATCAACTTACGCCGCATGTTGTAATACAGCTTCAACCCAACAAACGTTGACTACTCTCTTCAAACCACTTCAACCCTGAGTCTTGGTGCAATTATAGAGAGAGTTGCCTAATGGTCAATCACCTGTTGCCGCTTAGTATGACGGCATCTCTATTACAAGCCTATGCGTCACGTCGAGTGCTACATCTTATTAAATACAGCCACACAAAGTACTTCACGACACTTTAAATGCACCTTGTTCTAACAGTTTATCCAGTCTATGGCCTGCTTTTCCCAATCCGAAAGGCATGTTAAAGCCAAGGGCAGGAAAGAGACAAATGACCAGAGAAAGTGTTTGATGACATACCCTGCCTATCCTATTAAGAATGGGATCTGTGCTGCTCTCACCTCGTTCTCGATCCTCATCTTGAGCTGGTCGATGTTCCCAGACAGCTCCTGCACTTGGGACTCCAGGTCCGTGGCGCTTTGCATGCTGGGAAGGAACTCCACGTAACGCTGGTGGATCACGCTGCAAACCTCGTCCTGCGAGGAAGGAAGCCAGGGAGAGTCAACACAAAGCAGACCCTGCAAACAGCCCTTTTCCAAGCCGACCCATCAGTCCCTTGTGTTTCCCAAAACTTTGGTCCTCCAAACGTGTGGACTACAGCTCCCAGAATCCCTGACGGTCGGCCCAAATGGCTAGGGCTTCTGGGAGACAGAGTCCAAAACAGCCAGAGGAGCAAAGTTTGGGAAACACTGTGTTATTCCTCCCCTCAAGAACAAGACTCAAGGCAGCCTATAGAAATTGCTTCTCCAGCCAAAGTATTATTAGGAGGAGGGCAGGAACCCTTTGCACATGCTCAGAGGCACTTCAGTCCATGCATCTTATTGCTGAGATGACATTAAAAAAATAATTCCTCTTTTTCAGAACTCTGCACACGCTCAGGAACCCTCCTCCATCCTTTCTCTCTTCAAGGGAAAGGAGGTTCCAAAAAGAGGAGGAGCCTATTGAAGCCCTGCCCCTGTAACCACCCCTATGGCCCCGCCCACTGAGTGCTTAGCTCCTCACCTCTCCTAAAAAGGAGGTTCCATAAGGAGGAGGGACCTATTGAAGCACCGCCCACCAGGTGCATAGCTCATTCCAACAGAAGCCAAGTGAAGCCCCGCCCCCTACGTACTTAGCTCCTCCCTCCAGCCCTGACCACATCTCTTCAAAGGGGAGCCTCCATGACAAGAAGGAGGGGCCTAGTGAAGCACCGCCCCATTGGCCCATGCCCACAATATACTTAACTCCTCCCCTAGCCATGCCCCCGTTCCGCCCCTCTGTTCCAAAACGAGGAAGAAAAGCCCAGTAAAGCCACGCTCCCCACTCTTTCCAAATATAGCTCCAACAGGGGAGGAGCCCAGCGAAGCCCCACCCCCGTGTCCATAGCTCCTCCCTCTCTTCCAAATAAGGGATGTTGCAAAAGGAGGAGGGGCCTAGTGAAGCCCTGCTCTATGTCCCGGGCCAATAGGCGTCTAGTTCCTCCCTCCGGCCACGCCCTCGCTTCCAAATAAGGGAGGTTCCGACAGGGGGAGGAGCCCAGCAAAGCCCCGCCCCCGATGAAAATTAGCTCCTCCCTCTAACCACGCGCCTTCCTCCCCTCGCTTCCAGAGAAGGGAGGCTCCAAGAGAAGGTTCTCAGTGAAGCCCCGCCCCCTGTGCGCTTAGCTTAGCTCCTCCCTCTCCTCCAAAGGGGTCCAAAAGGAGGAGTGGGCTAGTGAAACCCCGCCCACCAGGGGCTTGCCACGCCCCTCTCCCCTCAGACCTTGAGCTCCTCCACTCGGCCGGAGAGTCGGGAGATGCGGCCGCTGAGGCTCTCCTTCTCCAGGCGGCCAGAGCAGGCCAGCACCGCCTCCACCAGCGAAGAACCCATCGCTGTCGCCGTCGCCGCCGCCATGACTGGAGCCGCTGCTGCCCCGCCTCAGCCACGCGCGAGGCACCACGGGAAAAGCGGTTTTGCTTCCCGCCCAGACGCTCCTGACGACTACGCCTCCCAGCATGCACTGCGGCGGAAGAAGGACCTTCGTGTGCGTCCACTTCCGGCCCGTCTTCCCTTTATTCTTAGCTCCGAATTCGGCCTCTTTTGCATTTTGAGGCGAAGTTTACTGAATGTTTTTTTTCTGAGGAAGCTTTCCTCACGGTCCGAAAACTGAACCTGAGTCAACAGTGGGATGCGGCAGCTAACAAGGCCAATGCGATCCTAGGCTGCATCAATGGAAGTCTAGTCTCTAGATCGAGAGAAGTCATAGTGCTGCTCTATTCTGCTCTGCTCAGGCCCCACTTGGAATACTGTGACCAGTTCTGGGCACCACAACTTAAGAAGGATGATTGTTGAGAAACTGGAGCCATGTGTCCAAAGGAGGGAGACCATAAAGCCCTATGAGGAGAGACTTAGGGAGCTGGGGATGTTTAGCCTGCAGAAGAGAAGGTTAAGAGGGGATATAATAGCCCTGTTTAAATATATGAAGGGATGTCATATTGAAGAGGGAGCAAGCTTGTTTTCTGCTGCTTCAGAGAACAGGAAAACAGAGCAATGGATGCAAGATAAAGGAAAAGAGATTCCAGCTCAGCTTGACAATAAGGGCTGTTCAACAGTGGAACAAACTCCTTCCTCGGAGTGTAGTGGAGTCTCCTTCTTTGGAAGTCTTTAAGCAGAGGCTGGATGGCCATCTGTCAATGGGGATGCTTTGATTGAGAGTTCCTGCATGGCAGAATAAAGGGGTTGGGCTGGATCAAGGCCCTTGGGGTTTCTCTATGGCTGCCATTGCCTCCTCCTTCTGCGCATGTGCAGCAGCCACAGCAGAGAGAGAGAGCGAGGAGGAACCGGAGCCTCCAGGTATACAAACATACACATATATAATTGTGTATACACAGTTATACATAATTATATACACTCACAAGTCACACTCTCTCAGCCTCAGAGGGCCATGCCAACCCCAGATAGTTAGGTATGTAGATATATTATAGGGTCACCATAAGTCGGAAGCAACTTTTTCAAGCCCTCCATTCTCTGTCCAAGAGCCGTTAAAAAAGACTAGGTTTGGACTGGGGTTCCCATCATCCCCAGGCGATGCAGAAGTCGGGGGGGGACACCTCAAAGCTAGCCTTTCTGCGCCCTGGAGCCCCTCCAAATACTTTGGAGTGAGATTCCCATCATCCTGTGTCCCTCAGGGACGGTGGAGGCGTCCATGTTTTCCCGGGGGCTGATGGGAATTGTAGTGCGAAAGGGGTCTCTGCTGCTGCGCCACTTGCTGACTTGCTCTCGGCCGTCCTCTAGTGGCGTCCTTTGCGCACTGCAGGCTTCAGGGCCAATGGCTGCTAGGCTTCTCTCGGGCGCCCTCCTCTGGAGACCATCGGCCAACGAAGATGGCTCCAGCGCCAAAGCCTTCTCTCAATTCCGCTCTGGCGCTCTCGTCCCTGGCTCTCTCTCAGGCGCCCTCCTGTGGCTCAGACGGCGCACTTCGGCCCCTTGACGCTGATTGGGATTCTTCCCTGTCCTGGGGTGCCCTCTTGTGGCAGAAAGGGAGCATTGCTGGCTCATGATTCTCAGGCAGAAAGGGTTCATGATTCCTGGCTCCTGGGTTTGAGAGACTCAGGGCTGGCATCTCTGGGTCTAAATAGATTAATAATTAATAATAATGTCTACTCTTCCAAATAAGAAAAATAAAAAATAATAAATAAGACAATATTGATATATTTATTATAATGTGTATTACATTATGTTATAATTGTTATATTATTAAATTACATTATAATTATATTACATTTTATATTAATTTATATTTGTATTTAACAATTATATTATTATATGTATTACATTATATTATAATTATTATATTATATTATTATTTTATTATAATTTATATTAATTAGTAATTATATTATTAATATCTGCATTGCATTATATTATAATTGTTATATTATTAAATTACATTATAATTATATTACATGTTATATTAATTTATTTTAGTATTTAACAATTATATTATTATATGTATTACATTATATTATAATTATTATATTATATTATTATAATTTATATTAATTAGTAATTATATTATCTGTATTGCATATTATGATTATTATTTAATATTAATAGTAATAGTAATTATTATGTGCATTAGATTATATTACAAAAATTATTTTGTAGTATTATAACATATTTTTAAATTATATCAGTTATATTATATTTTATATTAATTTGTATTAATAATAATAATTATATTATTATTCTGCTCATTGTATTATAATTATACTATAGTATTATATTTTATATTATATTAACCTTAATCATTATATTATTATTATTGTGTGTATTACATTATAATTATTATATTATATTATTAAATGGTTACATTATATTATAATTTTATTACACTTATATTAATTTTATATGAATAAATACATTATTATTATTATTATGTGTATTATACTATATATTTGATAATATTCATTGCATTATTTGATAATTTTTTATTTAAATAATTTAATAATAAATAAAACAAATGGGGAAAATGTTTTAATAGGTTGTCTTTTACCTTTTCAAACTTTTGTCTCGTCTTATTCATGCTGCTTTATGCAATTATTTAAACTGTTAATTAAAAAATGTTGTTCTGTGCTACCACACTTCCCATGTTGTCTTCATTATTAATTGATATTTTAATACTCTATTTTAAATATATTATGCTTAATTTTTTTTAAGGGGGGGATATTGTGATGTTATATTGTATATGGATGTTTTTAAGTTGTTGTTAGTCGCTTCGATTGTTTTATTGCAGAAAAGTGGGATAAAAATAAAAGTTTTATTTCATTTCTTTTTTACTTTAGGCTTAACAGTCTCTTTCTGGGCCCCAGATGCGAGAGGAACCAACGGCCGGCCGCATCCCCAAGCGCTCTTCCATCCGGCTTCGAATCCAGGTATGAAAGAGCTATAAAACCCAAATCGAAAAATAAACAAACTCATAGGCAGCCATACTGTTGTTTCGGCTCCAATCCCTGCGGAGAAGCCATCATTGGCTTAGAAGGAGATGATGGCATTGTCTGAGTCTAGCCTGACCTACTAATGGAATAAGGTAACTATTAATTACCTGCTCATCAGTCTCTCCATCTTTCCTTCTCTTCCCACGCAGTTGAAGCTCCAAGAAGCTGAACTTGCTCCTGGGAGTCCTTTAAATAGTATGCACATTGAATAGCAAACTTTAAACATATATTTAAGTCTCCCCAGATCTAGACAAACAGGTATAAGGTTTTTGCTGCTTTAGGGAACGTAGAAATGAAGCACTAATCCTGGTGGAGCCAGTGACGTTAATACACTCCTCCAGGGATTCTTCAGCTCCCAAAAGTTTGGGAGTGGATCAAATTGTATTGCCTCCAGGTCTCAACCCGTGTTTCTCAGTGTCCCTGTGATGTTCTGGACTTGTGTTAAAATTTGGTTGTGTTTACTACGTGAATTAAAGTAAGGGATGGATATGTACATAATGTATAATACATGCAATAAGGTAAGTGACCTGTAATACGTAATACTTAATCGATAAGGTAAGTGGGAAAGAGTTCCCGTACCTTGGATCGAACAATAATCAGAATGGAGATGGCCACTAAGAAATCAGAAGAAGACTATGGAGTTTATCACACATGGGAAAATGTGGTGTTTAAACAGTGATTAACCCATAAAAATTGCACATTTGACATTAAAACGTAATTAAAATGAGATTAACGCAAGAGCCATTATCCCATGAATAACCAGGGGATAAAGAGCAAAAAGTCATTCGTGGGAAAATCCTGTGAATGATTTGCTCCTGTTTCTTGCCTGGTTATTTGCAGGATAATGGCATTTTAATCACATTTCATCTCAACGTCGTGTGAAAACCATTAGCTCAGTTGCAAGGTTATCATGGGTTAATCACTGTTTATACTTCCAATTGTCTCCTGTGTGGTAAACTCCTAGTAATGGGAAGGGCAGCCATGAAAGAACTGCACTTTCCTAAGGAGGAAAGATATACAACTGAGTGCTAAAGTTAGAATTGTCTAAGATATTGTTTCCCAAAGTTTGGTCATAGAATCATAGTGTTGGAAGAGACCACAAGGGCCATCCAGTCCAACCCCATTCTGCCATGCAGGAACTCGCAATGAAAGCACCCTTGACAGATGGACATCCAGCCTCTGTTTAAAGACCTCCAAAGAAGGAGACTCCATTACACTCCAAGGCAGTGTCTTCCATTGTCAAATAGCTCTTACTGTCGGGAAGTTCCTCCTAATGTTGAAGTGGAATCTCTTTTCCTGCAGCTTTCATCCATTGCTCTGATTCCCTATTCTCTGGAGCAGCAGAAAACAAGCTTGCTCCATCCTCAATATGACACTCCTTCAAATACTTAAACAGGTCTATCATACCACCTCTTAACCTTCTCTTCTCCAGGCTAAATATACCCATCTCTCTAAATCGTTCCTCATGGGACTTGGTGGTTTCAAGACCTTTCACTATTTTAGTTGCCTCCCTCTCGATGTGCTCCAGCTTGTCAGTATTATTTTTGAGCAAGAAGACAAACAAATGGGTCCTTGAACTGATCAAGTCTGAAATCTCTCTGGAAGCCAAGATGATCAAACTGGGGCTGTTGTATTTTGGCCACATCATGAGAAGGTATAACTCATTGGACTCATTGGAAAAGACAGTAATGCTGGGAAAGGTGGAATGTAGAACAAAGAGAGGAAGACCACATGCCAGATGGATGGACTCAATTAAGGAGGCCATGGGCATGAGTCTGCAGGACTTGGGCAGAGCAGTGGAGGGCAGGGAGTCTTGGAGAAGTCTCGTCCACAGGTTTGCCATGAGTCAAAGTTGACTCAAGTTAAGAACAATAATGCAAGGAAAGGTAGAGAGTAGTAGAAAGAGAGGAAGACCCCCAAGCTAGACTCAATTAGGGATGACACACACCTGAATCTACAGAACCAGAGCAGAGCAGTGGAGGATAAGGAGCATTGGAGATGTTTCATCCAATGGGTTGCCATGAGTCGAGGCCTTTTTGAAGGCAACAAACAACAACAACAACCAGAGATCTGTTGGGATGAGGTGAGAACATGGAACGCTGAGACTGGCTGAATGTTAATATTGATGTATGAAAGTCATAGAATCATACAGTTGGAAGAGACCACAAGGGCCATCCAGTCCAACCCCCTGCCATGCAGGAACTCTCAATCAAAGCATCTCCGAAAGATGGCCATCCAGCCTCTGTTTGAAGACCTCCAAGCAAAACTCCACTACACTCCGAGGGAGGAGTGTGTTCCACTGTCAAACAGCCCTTACTGTCAAGAAGTTCCTCCTAAAGTTAAGCTGGAATCTCTTTTCCTATATCTTGCATCCATTGCTCTGGATCCTAGTCTCTGGAGCAGCAGAAAACAAGCTTGCTCCCTCCTCAATATGACATCCCTTCAAGTATTTAAGCAGGGCCTTCATATCACCTCTTAACCTTATCTTCTCCAGGCTAAACATCTCCAGCTCCCTAAGTTGTTCCTCATAGGGCTTCATGGTTTCCAGACCCTTCACCATTTTAGTTGCTCTCCTTTGGACATGGTCCGGTTTCATCTGCTTACCAAAAGTCCATTTCCCTGGGTTCCAAACCTCTGAGTAGATTCCTATACACACAGTAGTGAGGACTCTTGTCCAACAGTGGCCCCCAAACTTTGGTCCTTCAGATGTTTTGGACCATAGCTTCCATGATTCCCGATTGTTGGCCAAGCTGGCTGGGACTTCTAGGAACAGAAGTGCAAAACATCTGGAGGACGAAAGTTTGGAGACCAGGGATATACAATATAGCAGATATTACAGGTGCTCCCCAGATTCTAATCTTTCCTTCTCTTGCCCAGCTTCAAAATTTCTACAACATTCACCTCATGCACACATAATAATAATAATGACGCTGCCATTGTGCGTGGACGTTCCAGAAGAAACTTGTTTTATTTGTCGGTTCCCTCGCCCCCAACCTTCTCCCCACATCCTTGTTGCAAAAGAGCATGGCCTCTTGTAAAAATAATTCCACTTAGTAGCCACAGCGAAGGGAAACGTAAGATGAGTTCAGGAGCGAAAGGCTTCTGTGAGGCAAAGAGGAGGAGGAAAACGGGTCCAACTACGCACAGGGGTGAGGAGGACACAGGCGACAGCATTCGATGAGAGTTCTGTATGGCACTGTAAACAAATTTAATGAGACACTTTCGTATTTGCACCCAGAACTGTGGCTGGGGATGCAACTGCTCCAGGCTCCCTCATTGCATTGCGTTGCATAGAGATAGGAGCAGCCTCTTGGAGCACCAATGCAAACCAGCCAGGCTTTTCCCATAATTGTTTTTATCTCAAAGAAAAATAATGAAAAATAATATTCATGCTAAAAGTGTGCATGCTCCCCAGCTTTGACCCTGATAAAAGGTGTCGCTGCTTGCTTTGAAAGGGCCTCAAGGCTCCACGCCTGACTTCTGCTTGCAAAAACCAGGGCTCCAGCTCAGGTATTCTGGTTATGGCTCTTTGTAAGGGGTTCCAGCCCCACAAGAGCTCTCCCACAGAGCAACGTCTTGTTTTTGCACAGCATGTCGATTCATCAAAGATAGAGGCAGGCGACTGGAAGAATAACCTGAAGCAGTTGGAGGTTGTCTGTAAGGTCCTACGTCCCAAACAAGAGAACCCTTGGACCTCTATGGTTTCCTGGGAACTTTGCCAGGGAGCTCAAGACAGCTGCCAGCATGAAGATGCTCAAAAAAAATACCAACACCTCCAGCATGCACCATTTTGTCAGCCACAAGGACATCAGGAGGTCTTCCTTATACCTCTTGGTTGAACGGAAGCCAACAGCGATGGCTCTAGGTTGCTTTAGACGCTGGCCTCTTGGGTCTGGTACTCGTTGCTTCGCTCTTCTTCTGTGATGTTGGAAAAGCCCAGTCTGGAGAGGCCTTCCTCGCTGGGACCATCCCCTTGCCGACCTTCGTTGTTGAGTTCTGCTGAAAGGCAAGGGTGCACCAGATGGTCCCAGTACAAGCTTAGAGTTGACTGGTCCCGATTCTCTATCTCCTTCTGCTCGTACATCTCGCGGGCACTAATCCCTGGGATCTGGACTTCAAAGGTCTTCTCAAATCTGGTGTAGTCTACACGGAAGGCGCCTTTCTCCAGGGTCATGCAGGGCTCGAAGCGGTGGCCCCAAAGGATCTCGTCCTCTACGTAGGATGTCCGGGCTTGACACGTCATCCCTGCAGAGAAGAGAATGTCATCAGGACACAAGAAAAAGCCATTGATACACCAAATGCATCCGAAGAAGTAGACTTTAGTCTAGGAAAGCTCATGCTGCCAACGTCTTTCTTTCAGTTAGTCTCAAAGGTGCTACAAGGTCTCTCTACTTATTATTATTATTATTATTATTGCTGCATCTAAATGGATCTGAGGAAATAGACTTTAGTCTAGGAAAGCTCATAGTAATTATAATAGTAATACACCATTGTATCTAATGGGACTTTAACATCCATGGATTTTGGTATCCACATAGGGTCCTGGAACCAACCCCCAATGGATACCAAGGGCCCACTGTAATAATAATAATAATAATAATAATAATAATAATATTCCATTGTATCTAATGGGATTTGAACATCCATGGATTTTGCTATCCATGAGGGGCCCTGGAACCAAACCCCAGTCAATACCAAGGGCCCATTGTAGTAGTAGTAGTAGTAGTAGTAGTAGTAATAGTAGTAATAATAATATACCCCATTGTATCTACCAAGGGCCAATAATAATAATAATAATAATAATAATAATAATAATAATAATACTCCATTGTATCTTATGGACCTGAACACCCATGGATTTTGGTATCCACAGATGCTCGCTGTACATATTTTGAACACATTAAATACAGAGGAGAGCCAACAAATTGTTACAAGAAATATACACAGATACTCATAACTTTTGGCTTAAAAAACCTTGGAGCCTCAACTCTCTTGGGTATAAAAGAAAATGTCTAGTAGTGGCAGCAGCAACCAGATTTGAACCACAAGCTCTTTCATGCCAGAAAAGCACCTCAGGATGCTATGGAATGGGACAAGATTGTATGGTCACCCAAACTAGTCTCCAGAGCTTGACCAGGGTCTGTCCCAAACCTTCTTTGGTCATCTACACTACATCTCACCCACCTGTGGCTTCCACAATGCCTTCCAGGATGATGATGATTTCAAACTGCTCTCTCTTCAGGTCTTCTGCAGACATCTCCCAGAAAGGGCTTTGCTCATTGATGATGTGACAGATGATCTGCGGTTCCACCAGGAAGAGACGGTCCTCACCCGTATCATAGCCCAGGTTCAGTTCTGACTGCTCCAGAGGGATGAACTCCCCTTCCTTCGTTTGCCGGGACTTAATCAACTTGGCTCTGATTTTTGCATCCACCATGTGACTGTCCCGGAGGTCTCCGATACGGAACATGAGGCAGAGCTGGTCGTCCCGATGGGAGATCACACACTTCTTGCTAAATATTAAGGTCTGGGCACGCTTCTTGGGCCTGGAGATCTTCACGAACATGCAGCCCACCATGAGGGCGTCGATCATGGATCCAATGATGGACTGGACCATGAGCAAAATGACCCCTTCCGTGCAGTTGGCCGTCACGATCCGAGACCCATAGCCAATAGTCCTTTGGCTTTCTACAGAAAAGAGTAAAGCAGAGATGAAATTCTCAAGGTTCTGTATGCAAGGTTTCCATTCGGGGTCGCCTATATGGTTGACGTCGTCTCGTATCCAGGAATCAAAGTAATATATGATGCCAAAGACCACCCAGGTGATGATGTAGCACATGCTGAAGACAAAGAGGAACCATCGGTACTTGAGATCCACAATGGTGGTAAAGATGTCAGACAAGAACCTCTTCTTCTCCTGGATGTTGCCCAAGTTCACCTGGCACTTGCCAACCTTGGTCACGTAGCGCTGCCTCTGCTGTTTGTTACCAAATTGTCGGTCATTTTCCATGAGTTTGCAGCGCTTGTTCTGCCCTTTTTCTGAGTTGTTCACCGAGATGATGCTGCGGGTCGGAGTTTTGTTCCGCCCGGAGTTGATGTTGGGGGAACTGAAAGCATGTTGGGAATAAAGCCGGGCGTTCAGTTCCCGGATTAGCGAAGGTGGAGGCGGATCCGTCCTGGAGGACCGGTGGTATTTGGGCAGCTCTTCTGTGTTGATGGAGACGCTGGGCCGGTGTTTGGTAGGCAACACCGTACCATAGCTTGCCTCCACTGTGCTGAGTCTCCTCTGGAGAAGGACAGACCTGTCGTTGGGGATGTTCGAGCTGCAGGACATGGAGACGTAGTTGCATTGCAGGGCACTTCTCTTTGTGGTTGGGGTTTCCATTTGCTGCTGGGTCTCATCAAAAGGATCCAAAGGAACGGCTATCATTTCAGGCTGCAAAAGAAAAGAAACCTTGTGAAATCCTCTCTTCGCTCTCTCTCTCTCCAGACTACCTAGTCATCCCTTAAAAACTAACTGTGAAACATCTCCAGCACCCATCTTTTTAGCTATCCTAGAAAACAGGCGAGGTTGCAACAATCAAGCACCCTGAAATTCCTTGAACGTCTCGACAAGATATTGCAAACTAGTCATCTAAGGACTGGAGCTGGTTACTGGAGCAACTTAATCTGATTCCCAGTTTCCCTGTTAATTTTTAATTGGCATAAAACAATTTGCTTCCACTGACACATATAAGGAAAAGAAGTGATGAGCCAATTATTAATTATTGAACCAATTAGGTTAGGCCAAGACGGAATGAGCTTTTGCAGTTATTTCACTGCCTCAAGGGGGTCTTTTAGGGGAATACTTTCACTCCTCATTGTCGCTCTAGTCAGTGAACTTGATCTTGAAAATACCACCAGGACATCCCTGGTGTAAATAGGGTTTACAATTTGGGAGATTATAACCCTGAGATAGCCATGTCTCATTGTCATCCCTTACACAAAATGGATGGGAGCTGTCAGAAAGACTAGAAGATACATAGATGTGGTTTCTGGAGTGCAGCACTCATAATTCCTTACCATTTGGCTTTTGCTGGTTAGGACAATGGGATACATAGCCCAAGAATAAATGGAGGTGCCACAGTTTGTCCATCCTTGCATGTAATTTAATTGGGTCCTATTTGTAGCTGACAATGATCACACCTGCCTTAGTTACCTCTGGTTTGGATCACTGCTAGTCTGCTTCCAGCTGCATTTCAAGGCATACATTTTTTATTTCACTTAAGTATGTAAAACTGTAACTAACCTATATACATAAATACATAGCAAATAATACATAGAACATAAGAGACGTATCTCACAAAGACAAACATTACAAAATATATATGCATTCCACAGTACAAAAAAACACATTAACACAAAAGGTTTAAAAAATGACATCCTTCTTTCTTCCAAACACATTTTGAAACACTGGTTATGGTCTACAAAACCCCATACAGCTGAAGTCTAGGCTATCTGAAGGACTACATCTCCCCATATGAGAAAACCTATCTTTCCAGCTCTTCTGGGGAGGCGTTTCATTGTGTCCCACCATCCTCACAGTTACACCTGGTGACAACAGAGAAGATGGGACCTTTTGGGTGCGTATTCTCTCCAACGAGTTGTAAAAGACCCCAAGGGCCATCCATTCCAACCTTGATTCTGCCATGCAGGAACTCACAGTCAAAGCCCTCCCTACGACTGATGGCCATCCAGCTTCTGCTTTAAAATCTCCAAAAAAGGCGACTCCATCACACACAGCTTTCCCTCTTATTGTTGTGTTGTTGCATGCCTTCAAGTAGTTTTTTCCGACTTATGCCAACCCTAAGGTGAACCTATCATAGGATTTTCTGGGGCTGAGAATGTGTGACTTGCCCAGGGCTAAACTGGGAATCAAACCCCAGTGTCAGAGTCCAACACTCAAGCCAATACACCACATTGACTTTCATAATGTATAATATTGTCTATATTTTTTGTTTTTCTATCACGGCGGTCATGATTTTAATCGTGTTGATGGCTCAATTATATTTTTAACCTTTCTGTGATGTAATGTTGTTGTAGTAGTTATTTTAGATATATGTTTTAATTCTTATGAGCTGTCTTGAGTTCCAGGGCTAGGGGGAAAAGCAAATAAATAAATAAATAAATAAATATGGCTGTTACATTCTTTCAAGTTGTTCCCAGCTTATGGTGGTCCTAAGGTGAAGCTATCATGGGGTTTTCTTGGTGAGATTTGTTCAGAGGAGGTTTGTCATGGCTTTCCCATAAGACTGAGAGAGTGAGACTTGCCCAAGGTAAGTTTCATGGCCAAGCTGGTAATCAAACTCTGTTCTCCAGAGTTGCAGCCCAACACTCAAACCACTACACCATGCTGGCTTATCATCATCATTTATCCATGACCTGGATTTTTATTTCTGATCCATCTATCCACAAAGAGAACATTTATGTGGGACTCCCTCAGCTGAAAGCACCCCAGGCTGGCACTTACCTTCTGGGCGAAGGTCCCATATCTGCTGGTTTCCGTGGGAGGCCGAGGCAGGTATGCCAACATGTGCTTGGCTTTGGGCGTCTTGGCCGGAGGGATGGAGTTTCGGCGGCTCCGGGACTCTTCGTAGCTCAGCCTCCAGTCGCCGGTGTTGTTGCGGACGCAGAGCCCTTTGTCCGGCTGCAGCTCCATGCTGCTGCTGGCCATGGGTAAGACCATGTCCCTGGTGCCAGGCCAGAAGGGAAGGGGCTAGCCCTGAGCTTTGCGCTTCCTCCGGTGGGGGATCCTTTCAGAAAAGAAAAAGATAAGAGAGCAGAAGGGTTATTATGCCAGCAAGAAAGAAGGTGCCATAGAGAAGTCATAGAATCATATACAGTTAGCCCTCTACATTTGAGGCATTGACTTTTGCGGTTTTGATTAATATGTTCCCTCTAGGAATCTCTAGGTCCTCCAGCACAACTCTGCCAGAAGTTGGCCACAGAGATTAGGGTTAGGGTCAGGGTTGACTGTTGATCAACTTCTGGCAGAGTTGTGTTGGTGGATATAGACATTCCTATTGGAGAACCTAGAGCAGTGATGGTGAACCTTTTACTGACCGAGTGCCCAAACTGCAACCCAGACCCCACTTATTTATTGCAAAGTGCCACGTCCCTCTGGCTTTCTAGTAGGAAACTCTGGCAAACTCTGTGCTAGGGTGACAGCATGTGTGCCCACAGAGAGGGCTCAGTGCCATCTCTGGCACATGTGCCATAGGTTCGCCATCACTGACCTAGAGGTTCCCAGAGAAAACACTTCTCTAGGCATTTGCAGGTCCTCCAGCATGCTTCTGTGATCAACGTCTGGGAAATGTTAACCATAGAGTTGCACTGGAGGGCATGACAAATCTTAGAGAAAGGTTCTCTTAGGTAAAAAGAATAGCTTTTTTTTTAAAGGTGTTATTTTCACATTCACGGGGGTTCTTCACCCCAAACCCCAGCGGGAGGGACCATTGGTAATCATATAGAGTTGGAAGACACCTCAAAGGCCATTTGGCTGTATGGGACTTCATTATCATCATTATCATCGTTTATGCCAAGGGTGGTCAAAGTATGGACCGTGGATTGTATGGCAATGCTGAATGTGGATCCAGAAGCCCCTCAACTAGAATTTTTTTTGGAAAAAGAAAATCTGGATTGATTTTTCTGACAATTTTTTGGCCCCCAAACCAGCCAAAATGTGCTTAAACCATAGCACTTTGCTTCACCTGACCACCCAAAGCCCACCAAACCTCCCCAAAACTCAAAATAGATCTTTTTTTAAAAAAAAACCACCCACAATGGGTGGCCAGAAGTGATGCCATGTCACTTCAGTTGTGACGAAACATGCCGTTGTGACCCAGCAAGCATGTGCAGGGTGGGAAAATGGTCCCATTCCCTCCAAACACATACCCCAACTTACACTCTTGCTTTCCTAAAAAAATTGGACTCAAGGCAGCAATATAGTTTAGCTTACGAAAATGCAATTTAGTTAAAGCATGCAGAAGATCAGCCCTGGATTTGCCCTGGAGATTTTTGTGCAGCCAAGCTGTCAGACCTTAAAACACACACACATCAAATATGGGCTTTGCAATACCTTTTAAGGAAGCTGACATTATATCCAGGACGAACAAGACTAATAAGTATAATTCCAGAATTCAAGTTCCAGGTTAAGTCCAGGGGCTCATTCACTCTGCACCATTATAACAGTATAATTCCATTTTAATTGCCGTGGCTCCATCCTACAGAATCGTGGTAATTGTAGGTTATGGAAAGGCCTTTAGCCTTCTCAACTAGCACCTCCCCAAACTACAAATCCCCGAATCCCAGAGGATGTGCAACGGCAATTAAAGTGGGACCACAACACTATAGTTGCGTAGTGTGAAAGGGCTGTAATTCCTCCCAAAATAAACTTCCCTTGGAGTTCAGGTTTGCACAAACACGTTCAATTTCCTGATGCAGACTCCGTAATGAGCTTAGGAGAGTCAAACTGCTTTTCTAGGTGTGGAAGGAAGTCCTCCAAAGAGAAACCCTGGGAGAAATATGCAGGCTTTCCAATTTTACCCTCCTTTGCCCAGAATATACCTGATTTAGACAGAGGACCTCTTAAGCACCAGATCCTATTAAAGTCTGGCAAAGGTCATTGTGAAAGGTTGGCTGAACTACTCCATTCATGGGCTGATGATGCAAGATGCCTCAGCTTGCAAAGCAACATCAATGGATGGGAAAGTGAAGACCCTCCAAATGACGATACTGTGTGAAATAAAACACAATAGTAGATGCACATGCCAGTGCATAATGCTTCGGCTAGGCTTCTGAGCAAGGCAACTTGCAGCCCACATTCAGCTGAAGGAATCACACCGGTTGCTTATTTGCTACCATGCTGGATCTAGGGTTTTGTTGTTTATCCGCAAATCCAGATTTTAATTCCATGTATTTAATTCAGTTCTACAGTGGGTTCTTGGTATCCACTGGAGTTTGGTTCCAGGACCCCTCATAGATACCAAAATCTGTGGATGCTCAAGTCCCATTAAATACAGTGGCATAGTAAAATACATTGCAATATTAATGTAGTTTTCATCACTTTAACTGCCATGGCTCCATCCTATGAAATCCTCAGTTTTGCCACTAGAGCTGTCTGATCTCATAAAACTACAAATCCAAGAAGTCCATAGCATTGAGCCATGGCAGTTAAAGTGGTGTCAAAATGCACTAATTCTGCAGTGCAGATTCCGCCATGGAAGTTAAGCAGAGCCAAGCCTGGATATTACTTGGACAGGAGATCGCAAACAAGTACCAGGCACTGTAGACTCTATTTCAGAGGGGGAAACTTGCAAAACCACTGCTGAGTGTTGCTTGCCTAAAAAACCCCCATGCGATTGAAAGGATTAAATTGACAGGTGGCTTGAAGACGCATACACACGCATAGAGATTAAAATACAGTACGGTTAGAAACAAGGCAGCATTCTTTTAAAGGCACGTTAGTCTGGAAAATCAGCATGCAAAGGGATCTTGCAATGCTGCTTGACACATGGCTATATAACACAACTGCAGCCACTCAACCATACACACGCACACACACACACACTCATCCTATCTAATAACAAAAAGTCTACTACTTCTTAAATCCATCCGACTTCATAAAACACTTATTAAGCCCTATATTACCAACTCCTTTTTTTCATATGATTTCCTTGTCTCCAACAGTATTGTTTCTATTGAGCTATTTATCTTTCCGACTCTTTGCATACTGCTTTCAAAGCCTTTGCTTCTCAAAAGCCAGGTAACATACATTGAAACTGTCACTTTTTTTACTGACGAAGGTGCTGAGAACGCTGTGTTTTTGGCACAGATTCCTACCACACAAAACACACACAGACACACACACATAGCAGATGTAATCTCAAGGAGTAATCCCCCAGACGGGCTTCTCTGGAGGACAGGGAATGGATATTCGAATCACACAGATCCGTCTTACGTTAAATAAATCTATATACTTCACCCAAACCACCCACTGTGCAACCCTTCTGCTCCCAGTGGGAACCAGTTGGGGCAAAAGTGGTTGAACCAGCTAAGACGCTTAATGTCTTCAGAGAGAATCTGCTCTTGAATTGTTCCTTTCCTAGGCTTCATCTTTCCCCAAGTGTCTTGCAAGATGGCATATGCACAAATTGGGTATATACACCTGTGCACTCAAGGCTGGTTTTGGCCTTCCTTGTGTGTCATCTCCCCCGCCTCATTCTCCCTGTGTCAAAATAATGGGTTTATGTCTGAGTCCCAGTTGCACGGCCATGTTTGGTTGGGGTGTGGGGGTGACAGTGTAATCTCAGATGGCTAAACCAATTACGTGACATAATAGCCAAGGCAGCGGGCAACTTCTGTCTCTTCCTTCTAGGTTTAATACTGGGCTGGTGCCAGTTTTGGGGAGTGGAGGTGGATGGGTGACACCTGAGAAACCCTCTGACCCCCCTGAGGCACATCTTGACCCCAGCATTTTGCAGCATTTAGTCACGGAAAGGGTTTAATGTGCCATTCATGTGGATCAAGATTGCACACGTTCGCATGCTTGCACAATTTCTTCAGCACGCTGGCATTTAAAAAGGGAGGAAAATGTTACCTGAGAACCCTCTCGCATCTTGCAAATGGCCAAAATACAAGGCTACATGGCAGACTAATTGAAGGTGGCATATGGCAGAGGGTGGTGCCGTCTCCTTCCTCGCAGGTTTTTAAGTAGAGGTTGGATGCTCATTTTTCAAGAAAGCACTAGATGGGGTCCCATCATTAGATGGCCCTGTATTTTCCAACTCTATGATTCTGTGTTGCTATAAACTCATGGCCTACAACTTTCCACATGTTCTTGGCCCTCTGCTTCCAGAAGCCCCAGCCAACTTGACCAAAGGTCAGGGATTCTGGGTGTTGAAGTCCAAAATGTCTGGAGAATGAAAGGCAGAAAACTTCTGAACTAGACAAAGTGGCAACCAAACAACACAGCATGAGTGGTGGGATGCAATTGTAGATGTATCCCCATAAGCCCACACTTGGAAGGCTGGTGTTTGATGTGGCCAAGATGGCATCACACTTTTTTTCAGGTGGACTTAAAGCCATGGATGCCACTTCTTTACAAAGCAATTGAAGATGCTATATAGGACGGGTTAACCCTTGGGCCTGAGCTTATCTGTGAGGCTTTAAAAATGCACTTGCCAAGATATCATCTCCTTTTTGCAATAACTTAAGACCCAAGAGGAGAAGAACGCATCCTTTGGAGAAGGCCTTGGTGGAAGAAGAAGCTACATTTATCCAAGATTGCAATCCTGCCACCTCTTCCAGTTCCACAAACACTGGACAATGTGAAAAGAAAGAAGGCAGACCAGAGAAGTGCTGAATTGCAGTACTACAGGATCACCTTCAGACTAGTGTCCTCCAAATGTTGGACTACAAACTCCAGTCATCTCCTGGCCATGTTGACGGGGGGATGTTGGGTTTTGTATCCCAAGACATGGTGGTCCCTGGCATTGAGAGAATGACACTGAGTATAAAACTTTCAACTAGTTAATATTTCAGTTGGATTAATGACAGAAGCTGGGGAACTATTGGGGACCATGAAGAGAATCATCTCACCCATAAGGAACTCAGTATTACTATGAACAACATCCAGTCCGATGTGCAAAATTTTGGTTGCATTCCCCATCACCAGCACTAAGCTGGAGGGTTCTGTAAAACCATGACTGGAAATGGGAAATCCTCATCATACTGACAACACAACTCTTTGTGCCATCGTACTTAAGCAGTAAGAACAATGAGAATGGTAGCTTTTGAGGGGAGGAATATGGGATGGTACACAAACAAATTTGTTAAAAGGTTTAAGATCATTTTAGGAACATGGTGGATTTCATTGTAATGACTGACAAGTAACTTATCACTTGAAAAGTGTGACTGTACTATATATGAATCTGACCTTAATGGAGAATTGCTCCATAAAACAAACAGCATTGCAGAAGAGTGCAAAATTACCTCTAAAATCACAATAATGATCAGCCATCTGTTTGATCCTTTGCGCACACACACACACACACATATATATATATATATTGCACATTAGTTGCAGATATACTAGGCATTATATTTAGTTTGGCTCTCATAAGGAAGCACATTGCTCATCAGTGGCCTTTTGGGATCTGGATGGTCAAAAAATTCCTTGGGCAACCTTTGGCAAGCCCTAGCTTCTCCTCTCAGCCATGCTACCCAAAGTGCTACTGGGAACGTAAAATGAACAAGTCCACTAATGCCTGGCATTTCGATATGGGGAGCACTGGATAACTATGTCGAGCTGCATTTACATGTGCACTGAACTGAGGATTTTAAAATATTTATATAAAAATGCTGTTCTCATTCCCTTGGGAACTTTGCCTGCCCTTTCTCTTTGGATGCCTAACTCTATTTCCAAATGCTCAGCTGATGTTTTAAGATACTTCGATGGTAGAAATTTGGAGATGGAAGGAAAATTGTATGGGTGAGGGAAACAGGATTCTTCTCTGGGAGGGCAATGTCCCCATTTTGTCCTCTCCAAAGCTGCACCCATTCCCCGGTTTGCCTGATTCTACATGTCTCTCCAAAGGCTTTGTTCCTGGCAGCTAAGAAGGCTAACAGCCAATGTTGTGTAGTGGTTTGAGCATTGCACTATGAGTCTGGAGACCATGGTTCAATTCTTCGCTTGGCCATGGAAGCCCACTGGATTACTTTGGGTGAGTCACACACTCTCAGCCGCATAAACATCCCATGATAAGTTCACTTTAGGGTTACCATAAACCAGAAATGACTTGAAAGTACACAATAACAAACAAAAATGTAGACCTGCCCATAGACTGAGGTCTTCTTGGGGGCCAAACACAATGTAAGGATGTTGGAGAGGAACTTGTTCGATTTGGACCCAGTTGTGGAATGTCCTCCCTTTGGAGAAATAAATGTTGCTACTAAAGCCCTTGGAGACTTATTGATTCATCCACAGATGCATGCGGTTGTTGTGTGCCTTCAAGCTGTCTCTGACTTATGGCAACCCTAAGGCCAACCTTGGAACTAGAAAAGATCCTAAAATGCAAAGATATACAACTGAGCACAAAAGTCAGAATCGTACAAGCCATCGTATTCCCTATTACCAAGTGAGAGCTGGACAGTTAAGAAAGCGGATAGTAAGAGAATTAATTCATTTGAGATGTGAGGCTTGAGAAGAGTGCTGAGGATCCCATGGAGAGCCAAAAGGACAAACAAATGGGTCCTACACAAGTCAAGTTGGAAGCTTCCCTGGAAGCCAAGATGACCAAAGTGAGGCTGTCATACTTCAGACACATCATGAGAAGGAAGGACTCATTGAAAAAGACAATGATGCTGGGAAAGGTGGAAGAAAGCAGGAAAAGAGGAAGGCCACATGCCAGATGGAGGATGGACTCTATTAAGGTCACTATGGGTTTTATGAGGTTGTAGGATTTAAACAGTGGAGGACAGGGGGTCTTGGAGATGCCTCATCCATAGGGTCACCATGGGTCGAGATCGACTCGAGGGCAGTTAACAATAACAAAAAGGCAAACTTATTATGGGGTTTTCTTGGCAAGATTTGTTCAGAGGAGGTTTGCTATTGCCATCCTTTGGGGCTGAGAGCATATGATTTCCCTTAAGGTCAACCAGTGGGTTTTATGGCTGAGTGGTTTGAGTGTAGTCCAATGTTCAAACCACTATGCCACCATGCCGGCTTTCTCAAATTGTAGGGTTTTTTTTAATTTAAATTCTTTTTCATGGCCTTCGTTTCAACTTCTCAAGTTATTCTGCATGCTTTTACTTTGTTTGAATTACCCCTTACTGTCGCATACGCTTTAAATGACCGAACCTGATCTCATTGTACGTCACCTCGAGATTGCGAAATGGAGGGCAAGACGCAAATATTTTAATCAATCGGAAAAGAAGGAGGAGGGAGACGGCAAATCCAGCTGCTCCGTACCAATCCACTCTGGACGGTTTTTTCCCAGGCGGATTGCCTGTTCTCAATGTAATCTCCGTGGGCGCAAGCTGTTACGAAATGCCCCTATTCCTGGAAACCTTTTGGTGGTGAAAGCGGGGGGTTGGGTGGGGGAGGATGGGATGTAACACCGTAGGAAGAAGTCCCCAGATGTGTTTGCTTTCTCTTGCAAAATGTAGCTCCATGCAAAGGTAATGGAGGGTGAGGAGTCCCATTTTGGGAGAAAGGTGCAACATAAGATGCAATAAATAAATGCAATAAATCGTCTCTTGAAAGCAACAGAATGGAAATCTCTGGACATTTCAGGGAGGGAGGGAGATTCAGAATCCATCCCTTTGAATGACTCATCATCATCATCATTGCCCATCCGTTACAAAGATGAGGAGATTCATTTGCCCAGAGGCCCTAGTTTAATTTCAGATCCCGTCTCGGTGACCCCATTCCAGGGGAAGGCAGGGCCGAAAGGGTGGGACCAGAAATGCCAGCAAATTTGGGCTTAGCCTTCTTAGCTGCCCGGAGCAAAGGCATTTAGAACCAGGTAGAAGAAGGCTTTCAAAACCAGGGAATGGGTGCAGCTTCGGAGAGGACAAAATGAGGGCACTGCCATCCCAGATAAGAATTTTGTTCCCCCTCCAAGTCAAATTTTATAGCTTTTGGCCAATGGCCTTTGCATAAAACAATACCACAATAAAAACAAAGTACATGCATATCATATTTGCAACATCAATGAAATTTTCATTCCATCTCAAATTTCCAACATTGAAGTAACTGAACACTTCAGTTGGAAATAGAGTTAAGCATCCAAAATGAAGAGGCAAGCAAAGTTCCCAAGGGAATGAGAACAACAATGATGCCTAAATACCGAGAACGTGAGAGTCGGCATGTTGTTGTGGTTTGAACATTGGACTATGACCTTGAGTCCCTGGTGAAGCACAAAAACTCACTGGATGACCATGGGCAAATCACACTCTCTCAAGAATACCCTATGATAGTTCGCCTTAGGGTTGCCATAAGTCCAAAATGACTTGGAGGCACAATGATGGCAACCAACCAAAAAAGCACCAGATCCCATCTCACCTTGGAAGCTAAGCAGGGTCACTACTGGTTAGTCCTTGGACAGGGACTGCCAAGGCATCCCTGGTGCTGTTAGGCTCTAGTTCAGAGGAAAGAATTGACAAAACCACCTCTGAGTCTTCCTTGCCTAAGAAAACCCTGTGAAATTCATGGGGTCACCATAAGTCTACAGGTGACTTGAAGGCACATAGATACACAAGCTCTGAACTGAGTCCCTCTTCCCCAAATGCTGCAGGCAGGAGCTCCTGGAGCATGAGAGAAGGTGCCTTTTTGGACTGTCACTCCCAGAATCCCACAGCCCTCTGGATGGGGGATTCTGGGACTGGTAGTCCAAAAGGAAGCACCTTCCCCAAGACCAGAAGGAGTGCCAAGGAATGCCAGGTGCTGTGGCCTATATTTCAGAGGCAGGAACTGGCAGAACCATCTCTGAGTCTTCCTTGCCTAAGAAAACTCTATGAAATTCATGGGGATCACCGTAGGCTGACAGGCAGCTTGAAGGACCATATATATATATATATATATATATATATATATATATATATACACACACACAGGTATGAATGATTTTTAACAGGAAAATCTCATAGGGGGAAAGAGAATTTGGGGGGACAATAGCCTCATCTCCCTGCCACCGCTTCTCTGCCCCTTGATATAGTGCTTTAGGGTGTTTGGACAATTCACTAACCAATGCAATAACTTGTACAATAGTCCTATGATATCTGTGTTCTTGGCATGCATCCTATATAGCAAGACCTCCTGAATCAATGGGATTTATCTATACATTGACTTGCCATTCAACAGCACACTCAATGGGTTGTGTCTAATGAGCCCTATGGTGACGCCAATGTCTGTGGCAAGTTCCTTCATTTTCCATTGCTTTCTCCTGAGGCTGAGAGAGTGTGACTTGCCCAAGTTCACCCTATCATGGGGCTTTCTGGGGCTGAGAGTGTACGATGCGCCTACAGTCACCCACTGGGTTTCCATCACTTAGTGGGGAATCAAACCAGGATCTCCAAAGTCGTAGTCCAACGCTCAAGCTGCTACACCACACTGGCTCTTCTCATTAAAAATACAATAAATAAGCAAACAAACAAATAAGTAAATAAATAAATAAATAAAATAAGCCCATAGATTTTTGTGGGTTTTTAGGGCTATGTGGCCATGTTCTAGAAGAGTTTGTTTCTGACGTTTCGGCAGCATCTGTGGGTGACATCTTCAGAGAATGCTGGCAAAACGTCAGGAATAAACTCTTCTAGAACATGGCCACATAGTCCCAAAAACCCACAAAAAACTATGGATGCCGGCCATGAAAGCCTTCGACTTCAAATTAAGCCCATGCTTGGGAGCAAACATTGCTGAAAAGAAAAACAATTTGCTTCCAAGTCAACACACAGAGGAGGACTCAGTAAATTTACCAGTATTTGCTACCAATAAAACTGAGCCTCAGTTTTGGGAGAATGGCAGAATATAAATAAATATCATCATCATCATCATCATCATCATCATCATCATTTACAAGACTAAGCCAGAGTTTGACTACCCAGACTGGTAGGTTTTCTCCAGGCCAAGTGCACCTGGTTCCATGTCAGCGGAGCTGGGAATCCACTCCAGTTTTTCATTCAAGATTCAACAGTAAGAAAAAGGAACATTTACACATCTGATTCAATATGCATCCAGGCCCAGAACAGGGCTTGAGAAAGTTACCCTTTGGACTACAACTCCCAGAATTCCCCAATCACATTCACAAGGATAGGTGGTGGTTTCCATGTTGGTGAGGCGGTGAACCAGCTCTAGTTTTTAGTCCAAACTTCAATAGAGCTGTCCAAGGCGCCAAACCACTTCCTTCCCCAAAAATTCAGCCCCTTTTAAATTCGTTTAAAGTCTGAGCAAAACCTTGATGTAGATTCACTACCATACAGACATGGGAGCTCCTGGGGGATTCTGGGAAATGTAGTACAAAGAAAGAAATCTTTCCGAGCAAAGCCCCAGCCTTCTAGATGTTTCAAATCCACAAAGAGTGCACTTTCATATCATTTGGCAAGAGTGTTCACAATACGAGAAACATTTTTAGTTCCAAGGAACCTACCTAATGTCTTCCCCAGATGCTATGCTTTGCCAGTGCTTGGTTTGCAGCCAACAATCAATAAATACACCATCAGTAAATACTTATACATGAGGTAAGTACAGGCGGGACCGAAATCTGAATCTTCAATCAATTGGGCAAATTTGTGTCTAAAAGCTAGCTGGGGAACCTGTTCCGTATCACACATTTAGGAAGACCACACTACACAACTGCAGCACTCTGGTTCTGCTTTAGCTGCCATGGCAGTATCCTACTGAATCTTGGGATCTGTAGTTTCATGAGATATTCAGAATTCACACTAGTATCTCAGTAACTCAAGCCAGCATGCTATAGTAGTTTGAGTGTTGGACTACGACTCTGGAGATAGGGTTTGATTCCCCGCTTGGCTGTGGAAACCCATTGGATGACTTTGGTTGAGTCACATACTCTCAGCCCCAGAAAACCCCATGATAAGGTCATCATAAGCCAGAAATGAAAGCACACAACAACATCATCTCAATAACTTGAACTACAGCTCCATAATATCCATGTCATTGGCTTCCATCCTATCAGAAATCATGTTGAATCAATGGGATTTCACTATGGGTTGACTCACTTCTCAGCTGTTGACTACTCCAGTGTCTCCTCAAACTACAAATCCCACATATTCCCTAGGAGGCACTTCAAGTGGCATGCAAGCACCACAACTGTGCAGTGTGAAAGAGACCCAAATGGCTAGAGAAAAAGAGATTATTATTATTATTATTATTATTATTATATCCCACCTTTTCCCCAATATATAGATAGGATGAAAAGGTTTTGGGGATGAAAATGATGAAAAGTAGCACATGAAATGAAAGGAGATTGAGGAGGAGAAGAGAGGAGATGCCAAGAAGACAACTCAAGGTAGGAAAAAACTGCATTTCTTCTTCTTGAGAATACAGTATAGTCAGATCCAGCACTTTGGTGCTGACCCTTAAAAATTCAGAGTACAGTAGGAAAAATCACAAAGAGAGATTGTCAGGTCTATGGTATTGGCAGCTAAACTGATCTGTGCAAAATATTGGAAGAGTCCCCAAATTACAAATATTGATGTATGTTGTTGTTTGTTGTGCGCCTTCAAGTCATTTCTGATTTCTGGGAACCCTAAGCACCTTTGAGACTAATAAAAGGAAGAAGTTGGCAGCATGAGCTTTCTGGAGATGCATGTTAGTGCTCAGTTGGATACTCTTTACTCTTTAGGATCTTTTCTTGTTCTTTCATCCATCCATCCGTCCATCCATCCATCAGTGTGCAAATCTATGGACACATAGTGCCTCCTTGTAACATTTATTTCTTCTGGTACCTACACACTCGTTCCATCTGGAGTTGCCAAGCCAACAAAGAAGGGACAGGGCTCCTATCAATGGATGCACTGAAGAGGGAATTTCAGGAGGGGGTGTTGGTGATTTGGTTGCATGGCAAGCCAAGTAATTTCCCTTTTCGATCCAATGGTTAAAGGGACAGAAGCCCTGTCCCTTCTTTCACCTGGCAATCCTATAATTCCTCTGAGACAGCAAATCTTGCTGGACTGAATTTGAGTAGCACCTGTTTTATCATAAGTACAAGAGATTCACAGCACAGCACTGGGCTAATCTATTCAAAATTAAGTCTCTTGAGATTCAGCGGGGCTTATTCCCAACAAAGAACGGCTGTCTGTAAGAAGAGAACCTAAGTTTGTTTCTCTTGCAGAGTCAATTTATTCACTCCTCTGCCTTATAAACCTGGGGGCTCAAGGGAACTCACAGCAAGATCAAAATGGGTACAGTATATTTTTAGGGGGGTGGAGAAAATAAAGTACTAATCATGTCAAAATAAAGTACTAGCATGTCAAAACATCACTGATAAAATGAAACACTCTTATGCATCTTTCACATGAAGGAAACAGTCTCATAAGTTTGGCTGGAATTTACTCTCAAGCAAGGGAATGTAGGACCTCTTTTTCTCTCTCCCTCTTTCTAAAGCCAATAAAGGCATCACTGTTTGGTGGATTTCTGTTTGAATTTATAAAGATGAGTTAGTACGGTGAGACTAAAATACTCCAAGCAGAGAAGGAGACAAGTGCAAAGATACTCAACAAAAGTACCAGCGTGTGTTCGAAATGCATAGGGAGACGTCTATTTTCACTAGTGAAAGGCTGGGGGACTTTCAATGACTCCTTCCTTGCACAAGGATAGGGACCATACACACACATTACACTGCAGGCTCTCTTTCGCTTTCTGGTTATATGTGTTGGAAAGAAGAAATAAATGGAAGGAAGCCTAATAAATAATAATAAATAAAAACCTCAAGACATTGCATTTTGGAAACCCATTGCTCTAGCCTACCTTATAGGGTTATTACTAAGAGGAAAGAGGAGGAGACTGGAAACTCCTTCAAAAGCTGCCATTTTGGAAACCAGAACAGCAGGATTAACACACACACAATCTCTATGAGTCCTGGGGAGATATTCCTATCCCAAATCCAAAGCCTTCCTTCAGAATATAGTCAAGATCCAGCTGTGAAAAAGTGTTGGGTCAGAAGAGCATTTCTGGTGGTCTGTCTTTGCTTGTTTGAAAACTTCACAATAATAATCTAAGTGACACACACACACACACACACACACACAAACACACCAGCAAGGAATTCTTAGTACCTTGCCTAAAACATTGCGAAGGATGCCCAACACTTCTCATATTGCATTGACTAAATCAAACCCAAGACATAAAGCAATGGCTGTCTATCAGAAGTCAGCCATCAATTGCCACTTGTCCATCGACAGAGAGGAGAGACTGGGAGAAGTGTTTCGCCATTTGGAAAGGGAACGGATGCTCTCCAGACAGCCATGTTCCTGATGCAAGGAAGCTCAGGAGGCAGCTGCCCATCACCACCCATCACCATCACCACCACTACCACCATCTTTATGCTTGCAACTTGCACAGGATAGACCTGTTGCTTTGGCCAAAGGTCTCTCCCAACTAAAACCCCAAGGCTCAGCAGCCATCTGCTCGCAGACCCCCCCTTTGCACCCACAGTCAAAGACGGTGAACAACTGATGCACTTACCTCATCTCTCCGGATGGCTGTGCGACCCAAGGAGCCCTGGAAATCCCTTGGTCCCCGCTGCCGTTCTTTCTGCACCGTCTCCAACTACTCTTTCTCTAGGAGCTCCCCCTTGATTAGGTTCAAAGCTGGGCTCTCATCTTAGGGTTCATGGCACTCCTTTGGCCCCATTCATGGCAGAAAAACCCCTTCTTCCCCCCCAGATTGTGCCTTCAGGTCCAGTCGACAGTGGAGACTGAGGGAGTCGAGGCCGGCAGCCTTCAAATCCTCTCCTGGGAGAAGAAGGTCACTTGTTAATCTGTCTCAATGACAGGCAGAATTACCTCAAGATGATTTAATCAGAGAGGCCTGGGCAAAGGAGCCGAGGGGCCGAGACGCTGGGGCCCATAGGGTTAATCTCTCAGGGAAGATGGGTGGGATGGCCGGGAGAAGAAGACAAGAGAGGGGACCATAAGACTCTACCCTCCCTTCTTGCATATGCCAGCATGCAAACTGACCTTCCCAGAGCTCCTGTGTGCATGTTGTGCATTGCCCAGAAAATGCCAAGCATTGCACGAAAGACCATGGGATAAAAATATGTGGACCAAAGAGAAGAGATTTCTGGACTTCTGCTCCTGCAAATCACATAAAGAGTCTTTTGCACAAACACACACAAACACCGGTCAGCCCCTTGAGCTGTGTTTTCTCCACCTGGCCAAGCGTACCTACCAGGCTGGGAGATTAAGAGTCTAAATTTATGCCCTGCTTACCAGTCGATATGCTCATAGCACACAGGAGGCAGGGTGAGGGGAAAGTATAGCAGAAAGGGAGCATTGCAGATGCCTCCATTGGTATCGCATGGAAGACCTCAGTGGTCCATAGTGGTGAAAGGAAAGCTAAGGTCTTAAAAAGCAATGCTTCCCAAACCTTTGGTCCTCCAGGTGTTTTGGACTCCACCTCCCAAAAACTCCAGCCAGATTGGCCAAGAGTTGGGGATTCTGGAAAGTAAAGGCCAAAACATCTGGAAGACCAAAGTTTGGGAACCACTGGTCTAAAGTCTCTTGGAGACCGGAGGGGCATTTTGCATTCACAGCGTACGTTGTCAATTTGCACTGGAAACAGTATAGAACAGCGGGCCTTTGGTATCCACATCAGATTTAGGGTTTTGTAGTTTGTTAGCAAATCCAGATTTTAATTCCACATATGGTTTAATTCAATTCTACAGTCGATGCCAAAGACCCTTGGCTGGAGTTTGTTTCCAGGACCCCCTGTGGATATCAAAAACTGTGGATGCTCAAGTCGTATTATATGCAATGGGGTAGTAAAATGGTACCCCTCATTGCAAAATCAAGGTTTGCTTTTTGGAATATGTATATATTATTTGGATAGTTGAATCTGTGGATTGTTAGATCCAGGGATATGGAGGGCCAACTGTGCAAGCGCTATTGAACAGACCAGCTAAAGCCAAATCAATACTAATACTTTTTCCTTTTAATTATTGGAGGCTAGAAGAGGGTTTGTATTTTCTGCCTCCAAAAACCATCATGATCTGTTTCTGCTTAGGCTGCATGCAAGACTGAAGCAAAGGGAGGTCCGGTTAATGTTGCAAACAACTCCTCCACAGGGACTTTGGACGGAGTAACCCTGAAGGGCAGCAATCCTGAGAAGCATCCTTCCTCTTCTTTCAAAGGAAATGGCTGAAAATCCATTGCCTGGGCTGGAAAAAGAGGCATTTTTTGACAATAAACAGTCTATTTCAGAGATGTGGGGCAGCTTACAAGCAATTTACAAGGTGAAGTGTGATTCTTGGAGGCAACTGAATCTCTGCACTGCAGAAATAATCCAGGTTGACGTCGCTTTACCTGCCATGGTTCAACCCTATTTTGCAATTCTGGGATTTGCAGTTTTGTAAGATTTCTCTGCCAGAGATCTCTTGTGCCACAACAAACTGTAAATCCTAAGATTTCATAGCATGGAGCTATGACAGATAAAGTGGTATCAAAATGCATTATTTCTGCAGTGTGGTTGCAACCTAAAAGACAGAAGATGACATCTCTGCAGTCCAGTTCCCTCTTGGCTTCTGCATGCAAAGACTGGAAGGGATTCCCCAGCTCTAATTGGGATTTCCCCATCCAGAAGAGAAGCCAGGAGTGAGTTATTCCTTTCCGGATAAGATTAAAACCAGGCCCCAGAGAATCAAGAGAGGCCCAGGGGAAAAAAGGTTCTCTTAAATTGTGAGAGGGTCATGGCACAACAATGGGACACACATCCTCAGTTGGGATCCCTCTTGCGCCCTGTCCTAAATCCAGGAGAAAAGGCAAGGAAAGAATACGGAGCAGACTATGTTTCAATGTGGCTCCATATTGAGAGAGACTAGTTTAAAAATAGCAATGGTTAACCTGTCGGTTATTTATAACCTGCTTAGCCTGTGTTGTAAACGGCTCGAGGTTTATTAATAAATACAGGAGATGTTAATCGCTTAGTCACTTGCTGACAAGAGTTCAGGTAAACCCAGGCTGCTCTCCAGACAAGGCTGTGGCTAGGCATGCAGCATCTCCATGCACCTCCATCACAAAAGTTACTGGCATCCAGAGGTTTTGGTCTTTCACTCCTATGTGTTTTCCCGTCCGTCACTTCTTGCAACTTTTTGCTAGGAACGTGAAAAATTCTGTCTCACTCGCATTGCATTGAATCGTACCTTCCCTGCTTTCCTGTTTCATCCCATGGCCATCTAGGATTGTGAGACACACATGGTTTCATGTGGAAATTTGTATGCAATTGTTGTATGCATTTCTTATGACCTTTCCCAACGTGTTTGTTATGTGCACATTCCCCCCAATTGACTGAAGTGGGCTCTTAGACACATTTGCTCCCCAACCATACACATCTTTAGCTGTTCACACTTTAAAATAACAGTAGACCGTTGGTATCTGCTGGATTTTGGTTCCAGGAACCCCCCCTGTGGATATCAAAATCCATGGTTGCTCAAGTCCCATTATACACAGTGGGG
>NC_056527.1:132366421-132393739 GCF_019175285.1 Sceloporus undulatus | reverse complement strand
TATTATTATTATTATTATTATTATTATTATTATTATTATTATTATTATTACTACTACAGTGGGCCCTTGGTATCTGGTGGAGTTTGACTCCAGGGACCCCCATGGATTCCAAAATCTTGAATCCGTGGATAAAAAATCAGTGGATATGGAGAGCTGACCGTATCTGTACAATTTTATGCATATAGAATATACATACCATTAGGTTTGCAAAAGTGCAGATTTGGGAGTTTAGTAGTATTTTGTCTCACAGCAAGTCTTGGAAGACACAAAATGGATGGTTTCAGTGTGTATCTTGAAACCACCAACTTTCTTTTCCATCCTTACTTCTTCCCCTAATGTTGCTTCTCTCCCCAGCTCCTTCAAGTGCTTGGTAACATTTGCAATACTTTTTCTCCTCTACTTGCTCTTTAGATCCTTCCAGACTTTGTCTGGGTCATCATTGCACTCTGCCGGGGTTTCAACAGAAATGCCACTCATACGACCCGGAAAATTTCACTAGAAGTTTTCTACTTGAGTCACTCCTGGCTGTGCGCTCCACTTACTTAAGCAAATATCAACAGCCGTAAGTGTGCGTCTCAGTTTAGGTATGGTTGGCACTGGAAATAAAACCTGGACACTTTGAACAAAGCTCCCCTTCCAAAGATCGGCTACAAACGAATTTTGGCTCCTATCCTTGAGCTCAAGAGCCCAAGTGCAGACATTTCTTTTTAAAAGGAAAATAGAAGTGGTTGGTTTTTCAGCTGTAAGCTGAAAAGGTCCTTAACCCTTGGCATGAGAGGCGCATTGGAAGTTATTCAGTGGAATAAACATGCTTTCCAAACCTGCTTGATGGTTGTTAGCTCTGTGCATGCACAGAGGTCCTTTCCTTGTTGTTTGCTTATCTTCAGGTTGAGGAAACGCAACACAAGAACACATAGGTCCATGCAAAAGTAAACTTTTGGAAAATCCTAACTTTGTTGTTGCTGTTGTGTGCCTTCAAGTCATTTCTGACTTATGGCGATCCTAAGGCAAACCTATCATGGGTTTTCTTGGACAAATTCCAATAGAGGAGGTTTACTATTGCTTTCCTCTAAGGCTAAGAGAGTGTGACTTGCCCAAGGTCCCTCAGTGGGTTTCCATGGCTGGATAGGGATTCAAACCGTGGGCCTTATTCCCACTACAGAAGAAACTGGTTTGTACACTAGTTTGAAGTGGTGTGCACTTGTGTTGAATCCCTGGTGCGGTTTGTCGAGTGGCACTAGACCCATTTAGCACACTTCTGGATTTGCTAAATTCCCCATGTCTTTTGCGACAAATCAATTCAATGCTAGTGTGAACAGGCTGCGGATCGGAATCAGTTCCTGTGGTGCGGTCACCCCTGTGAGGAGACTCCATGTTAAATCGATCCATTGCTGAATGTGAACGCAAAGTGGGTTAAACTGAAACAGGTAGGTAAATCAAAGGCTTAAATAGTGTGAATGTCTGCCCGGCACTAAATTGCGTCATCGATTCGACTCCAAAAACAATTTATTTTGTAGTGGGAATGAGGCCCTGATCTCCTGGAATATAGCACTCACTCCACATTGCTTCTCAAGATTTATTCCAAGGAGCTGTTGCTCAAATCACATCACCACACTGGCTCTCATTTGCAAAACCTAGCAGCCTATTCACCCCAGCATCGTACTTGATTCCGAAAGTAGACAGATGAGTAAAAGATGAAGTCAGTAATCCTGCAATAAAGACCGAAAATCCCCCTTCTTTCTTGCAAATCTGCAGACAGAGGAACAGATGGGGAAACAGCAGTAAAAAAAAGGAAGCCAAGCATCACTGTCGCATGGCAAGACTACTAAAGGGGAGCAAGTGATACTTGGGACCCAAAATGCATTTATCTAACATTTGCTCCCAGGAATTTCTTAGCTGTTTGGCTTCTTCTATCAGCATTTATTATCCAAGGATATTACTTTATGGTAAAGCAAGAACAATACTGCAAACCCTGACCCAAACTCAAAGAAGGACAAAGCAAAAAAAGGTAGGGCATTCCAAAATAAAAGCTACAAACACTCATATGAATATAAATCCATGCTACTTAGTCATGCTCAGAATGGAAGACATTTTGGAATTCCTTAAGGATAGAAGGCCAAAATGTAGGACACGTCCAGGAAAAGGAGGGCATCCAGTCACCCTGTGCATGAGCCTTCATATCGTTGAATGAAAAACTATGCACAGAATTCTTTGCTGTGTGCAGATATGGCTACATGATTTCATGCATCTCTGTCCCATGTGCTGGAAAGAGATGCTATCTCCAGTTCAACAAACATCAACGTTTCTGCTTTTCTAGGGGTTTCAAAAGGTGTTAGAAAGACAACTTGCTTTTAAGTTTAATGGAGAAAGCCAACCAGTCATGAAAAAGAATCTTGGTCACACCCAGGAGTTATTTAATGCCACCTCTTGCTGCATTGCTCTTTAAACACACGCCTAAAAGCACCAGTGAAGGACCTGCTACTGCAGGAGCATTTTTAGCCAAGAGGATCTGCGATGGCTTGGCATCACAGCACCATCGTTCAGTTTGTGGGACTGACTCTCTCCTTCCTCGGGTGGGCCTTGTCGTGCGTCACCACTTACGTGCCGGCGTGGAAAAAACGCGGCTTACAACTCAACGATCTCGAAATCTGGACCATGGGCCTCTGGCGGGTCTGCATTGCTCACGAGGGAAAGACCATGGAGTGCAAAAGCCATGACTCTTTCCTAGCCCTACCCTTGGAAATCAAGGTCTCCAGGATCATCATGGTGACCTCCAACGTAATGGGATTTCTTGGGATCATCCTTTCTTTCTCAGGGTCAAACTGTGTGAGGACGAGAGACCAAAACCCAGGATCGACAAAACAGCTTTTGGTTCCTGGTGGGATTGTCTTGTGCCTTTCAGGAATGGCAACTCTTGCGCCCGTCTCCTGGACCGCCTACAACATTGTGCAAGAATTTTGGGATAAAACTGTACCACAGATTGTATCAAGATGGGACTTCGGCGATGCTTTATTCTTGGGCTGGTTTTCTGGATTCTTCCTTATATTAGGCGGCTTTATTATCATCTGCTCTGCCTGTTATCCAGTGACCAGGAAGCCACCAAGGCAGTTAGCTGTCCAGCAGAAGCTCAAGAGGCAAAAGTCACCCATGCTGCCAAATCATTATCAGAATTCAACGCTGAGGAATGCATACCTTGTTATCTAAGCCTCGTGTTCCCTGAGAATGAGAGACAGAATGAGACCAATGGACTTCTGGAATCGTTTATAACTGGTTGGTTGGATAAGAGATTATAGCTTAGATCTCTTTTGAGGATCCCTTAATTGGAAACTGTGTTATAAAGTAAGCTTGGGTTAGGTCATGTATTATGGCATTTTGGAAGGAAACTGGGTGCATCTTCAGAGGAATGCATAGAAATAAAATGTTTTAAGTGTAACAAATTGACAAAGCATAGTGTGTGTGTGGTGATGGGAGCCAACAACACCTGTAGGCAAAACATTTACCTGCTTCCTCATTAGTGGGAAATCTGTGGTTAATGGGCATACCTCTGTCCTGAAAAGCAATTAGGTTAGAAGGACTGTTGGTGTGGAGCCAATGTCAACAGTAAGGTTAACTTTACAACACACTAAATTGCTTTAAAAGGCTATTAAGTGATTATAAAAATACAGATCTTTTCATTATGCAAAGGGATGTTGTAGCACCTTTGAGACTAACTGAAAGAAAAAAAATGTTAGCATGAGTTTTCGTAGACCTCAGTCTACTTCTTCAGATGAATGTTTCTGGAGAGCAGAATCCAGAAACAGACCTATACAAACCTTTTGTGCATGAGAACTTCAGTTTAAACTATCTTTCCCTGTTTGATTTCAGCAAGATATAGACCAGAAATCTCTGGCCTCTGAGACAATCCAGTAGTAATAGTGGAGGGGTGATAGGATACCTCTCATCTTAAGGATTTCTAAGCCTGATTAAATGGAGGTACTCCTGTTAGTTATAATCTCAAAATTCAAGTTTAAAATTGGCCTCACCTCTATACCAGTCTATAGAGTCCTACCCAGTTTAATGGGCCTTACTCCCATGACAAAAAGTCCGCACAGTAATATTGAATGGTCAAGAAAATGGTTTGTTCACTGTGCTTATCCACTGAGAAAGGAGAAAAAACAGAGGTTGTGAGTGCCAGAAAAATCAATCTAAAACAAACATGGAAGTTTCTACACTGCAAAATGCACTTGTCTGTAGGCCTATACATTCCTTCTTTAGATAGATCCAGAAGAGACTGGAGAAGCCGAGGTTACTTACAAAGTTGAATGTACTGAACCAGAGAATTGTCAAATACTGTTACCACAGGTTTGCATCCATCACCTGTAACAATTCTTGAACCAAAGAATCAAGAAAAGCATTCCAAGTTTAAAGAGGATCAAATTCTTTATTGCACTTTTAAGCCAGAAAAAGAGGTCTTTATCAAATACACATTTCCATTTACATCCTGATCTGTCAAGTGTTCTAGTAAAAACCAAAGGTTGCTTAAAAATATTTGGAGAGAAAAATATACCAAGTTAAAGTATGTGTCATCAAAAATGGTTTCATCCTGTCCCTGGTTGCCACCAATGGGACTTTGGCAATTAAAATTCAGTGATTGGCATGGAAGGAAAAACACTTTGGGAGGTCAAAGAAGCAACTTCCTCAGAGGTTTCACTTTCCATCTCCACTCTTGTGCTGGAATGACTTCTGCAATTCTGTTGCCACTGCAGTTACTGGCACCTTCACACCCCTCCCCTCCTCTGCAGGGGAATCAGAACCAATTGTGTTTTGAATTGTGAACAAACACACACACACACAAATGCCTGTATTGCATACAGAGTATCAGCTGTCAGCTTCTTCTGTTTCTTCAGAAGCCTGGATCCAGCCTCTCAAGTTAACCTTTTAATTCTCCCCAGAGGGAAGTCTGTGCACAGAACTAAAGTCCTTAAATGTTAAAGTCCTTTAACTTTGTATGTTTTTTAATATGTTGTGAGCCGCCCTGATCGGAGGAAGGGCGGCATATAAATAAAACTTTTATTTTATTTATTTATTAAATGTGACTTAGGGCCAAAACAGATGGCTTTGAAAGGGCAGCTTCATGCTACCCCTGTGAACACCAGATCGGGCCTGCAGCAACCATACACTGCGGCCCCAACTCAAAAAGAGGTGGCAAAATGCCGCTCTTTTTTGAGCAGGCAGAAAGCTGGCTTTTCTCATGCTTCCATGGCTTTGTGGTGCATCTAAACACCATGCCACCGGAGCACTATGAAGCTAGCCCATGTGTGGGCAGGTGGGTGGCTTCTGGGTGGCAATGGGACATGCGTTATGCGTACGCCATGCCCCCACACCGCCCAAAAGGTGGCTTGTAGTACCAGTCTGTACTGGCCCTTAAATTCCTTACTGACCCATGACTCAGTCTGGCTTATTCCATGAACTTATCTTCTTCTCATGTCAACAAGACCAAGCTGACCAGAAGGTGGGTCAACATGTTCATCAAGTATTCCCAATAGGCCCCCCTGTGCTTAAACGTTCTCTTGGGTGCTGGCTCATGCACACGCAGTTAGCACAGCAGTTCTCAACATAGAAAATAAGATGTGCTGCCATGTTAACTACACATCAATGGGCCAGCACACTTAAAAAGCTAGCAATACTTTGCTTAGAATAGCACATTTCTTATAAAGAATCTCCAAACTGTATTACTTTAAGAAGTCAAGGCACATTCCATTGCAGGCCAAGGTAGAGTATTCTGTGAAGCCCCCGGGCATGTCTTCCAGTCAAGTGCTTGCCCATCCGAAGCACACGCCCAAGGGAGACACACCTCTTTCCGCCCCCTTCCTAGGCACATACAGTATTGGTTAGGTCAAGATGCGGGTCCTTCCAGTAGTGATTCTTTTCTCAGTGATCGATTCCAAGGGGTGGCTGGCAGCCAGATTCCACACTCTGATGGTCCTGTGGTCTCCCATGCTCGATCCAGGAGTGTTGCACATTTTATTTGACAGTCACAGTTGAGGCCCCGTGGATGGACTCCATGACAGCTGCAAAACGGCTGCAAAGGTCATACGGTGAGTTGGGGCGGATCTTGGGGGGGCTCTTTTAGAAGCGGGCCTTCTGCAGAACAGTCAAAAAGGCGGGCAAGTAGTTCATTCAACTTCAGGTGCAGGTCCTCTGTAAGAGGAGGAGACCACAGACAATGCGAGGAGTGTTTCATGAGAAAAACAGCAAAAAAATCATTTTGATCTTGGTTGAGATAAACTTTCCTGAAGCCTTATAAAAAGAAGCATAATGAAGAAAACATAGTACTGTCGAAACCACTGCCCTGGGAACTGCAAACCCTCTTCAATGAGTATCCATGTGCTTCCGCACTAAAGACAGACATCCTTTGCAGTGGCCCTTGTGAAGACACTGCAGTTAGAAATCCAGGATGGATAAGACTGTTATCACCGCACACTTTGCAAGTGCACCTTCTGAAAGTGAATCATCAACCAAGGGGATGCTTTATTGTTAAGTGTCAATCTACCTCAGAATTCCTCAGAAATTTATTATTACGGCTGATGACCAGAATCTACCTCAAACTGCCTGTGTTTTACTGCAGTGGTAGCAACTGGCCAGTCAGGCAAAGTACACAGAAGGGACATTGCTCACCCTACCCACCCAACTCTAGAAAGCCATTGCAAATAGTTGCAAAAGCATTTAAGAGGAAGCCTCATTTCTTCCTTATCTTGACATTTATGTTCTGAGGCATCAGGTAGATGGGTTTTCATACACAGATACAACATGCACTCTCTCATGTTAACAAATGAATTTAACAGAGTGCAGATCCTGAGATGCTGTCATGTTTTGCCAGTGAGCATAGAAAGGAATCTCAACTGCCACACTCAACCACTTTGCCCCCAAGACATGGCTGTATTGTAACTTCCATTGTTCCTTTCAACTGTTATGCTGAATAGAGCTAATGGGAATTTCAGTCCAACACCATCTGGAGGGTCGCACACATCCCACTTTTCTGTCAGGACCGAGAAAGAGATATGGATCAATGTTACGCTTCCAAATATTTCCCTGTGAGAAGCAGAAGATACAAAAAGGCAAACAATCCATACGAAAAGCTGCCTGGCATGACGAACTGAGATGCACTTCTTACCATTCAGGTCCCTTGTCATGTAATCACACAAACCGCCTCTCATGACCTCTATGGCTTCCAGGTCGTCCTGGGAGAGGTTGTCCTTTGTTACGAGATGCATGCAAGGTATGATCATATCACTCAAGAGGCTCAGGCCTTCATCCACATCCTGTTCTTCACTGCTGTCAAGCAGAGCCGTGGCATTCTCATTCAACTTCTGTGGCAAAACAAAATCAGAAACAAGCATGTGGTATGCCACTGGGAAAGGATCCAGGACCCATGACCCCTTAACTCTGGGAACAAGAATTTGACATGCCAGTTTCTGCTCTGTAGCCCATTCAGGGCCTAACAGGTAGACCAGGCTTTATTGCTAATATCAGGGGAATAGTCCAAGAACCTCAAGGAAATGTATACAAACTAATGGTTCTGAAGACAAGAGGTGGCTGTACCAGTGTTTTAAGGGAGATTTTAAGATTCCTACAGAAAAATCTGAATGCTCAAAGAAGAAACTTCAATCCCCAAAGTTGGGTCTGAATGCGAAGTTAAAACAAAAGCAATCAACCAATGATTTGGAAGCCTGTATTCTTGCGAAGAAGCCTCTCTTGTCAAGGTGGTGAAAGGAGAGGAAGGGAAGAGCTACTAATACCCACCAAGAGACATTTCCTTCTGTAGAGAGCAATGAGAGACCCGTCAGCGCCTCTGTTGGGTCCCTTCCTCTGCAGGGTCAGATTATTCTCATAGGCATGAATCAGGTAGTTCAGAGCTTCACAGTACCTGACAACAGTCAAAAGAGGGAGAGTTGCACTTTCTGCCATTATTACCAGTCTTTGTGCAAATGACTCTTGCACCACCACATCAGCCATTTACTTTTATCATGCTTTCTCGGGACAAATTTTGTGCTGCAATACTCATCCCATTCCTCTGGAGGATAGGCTGCTTGACAGAGCTGGGTGAGAAGCTAACACATTTACAGAAAAGCAGGAGTGGCTATGGATCCAAGCTTGGTCAGAGGACTGCTGGGGGCTTTCTCCTCCAAAAACTATCATATATATGCTTGAGATTTTCTGCTATTGCTCAGGTTTCTACCAAGCAGGTCCCTTAAGCCCTGCAAGTGCTCTCTTGTCCATTTCAATACAAGGCTTCAGTGGGGACCTAGGGTCTAAGCCACCTCAAGTCTCAGTCTTGCAGGGGAAAGGCAGACTATAAATAAAGTGATGCATGGATTGGGGTGTGATTTGTCCTATTTTACTCAAGTATTACTAGCTCTCCTTTCGGGCAATTGAATTAAGTCTTTAAGCCCAAGTGCTTCTATGGGGCCTGAAAGAACTGAAGCAGAATACTGCTCCTCAGCAGCTCTGCTATTACTTCCCCATCTTTTTCTATCTGAAGAAATCACCAGCTTGGTGGCACTTCTACTATGTGCCATCAAAAAGTTTCACCCTTCCACACTGGGTCTAAGTATGCACTTATACTTATACCTTGCAGTCCACAGCCCACCCTCCACATACCCATAAATAAATGAAAACAACATTTAGGAGTAGAGTATATCACTTACTGTTCATTCTGGTAGAACTCCAAACCTGTCAAGAGGTAAAGAGACACCTTTCGAAACAAACTGTAGTCTTCATGCCATTTCTGCCCAGAAACAGAGAATGATCAAAATCTATAGCACAACTCCACATGTTCAACTTTGCTCTGACCTTGTTCTTCTCGCTTAGCTGTTCTCCTTTTGGGGTTCTGGATAATCACCAGCATAGTTTACTTTCTAATTACAAGAACCTTGGGATGTATGCCAGTAGGCGACATTTCTAATGGAAAGGTATCACTGAAACCTTGCAGCTGTTCTCAAACTGAACCCTGGCCATGCCAAAGGGCTGTAGCAACCTATTATGAAGACTAGCCATTTTTTTGTGGGCTAACACAAAGAAAACAGCTTCATCCAGCAAATATCCAAAACAGTAGCACCACAAGCCACTTCTTCAAGAAATCACCATACGCTGTCATCTTGGAAAGGAGAACCTCAACTAACTTTATTTAGACAGACTGCTGAACTGCCTCCCAACTCATGTTTTTGTGCTCTGTTCCGGATCTGGTGTAGGACTCTCTTGACTGGTGAAGAAGGCAGACACCTGATTCTATCCTGCACTCCACTGTCCCAATACGAGGCCAGTTATTCTTACAACATGAGTCTGAAGAGATTACGATCTAGCACACAAGGGATGTTTCTTTAATGAAAACAGATCTTTGTGTAATAAAAAGAACAGCCGCAGCTGCTCAACTGAACCTTTATGAGGCCAAAAATCCCTGACTGAAATGTAGTTGAGATTTATTTAGGTTCCGAGGCTTAGCTGCTTTACCTTGTACTCTTCCATGTTCATCTCCTCGGGGCCAATCTCTTTCAACTTAGCTCTTGCCACCTGCATAATGCTAATTGACCTGTTTACAGGAGGAAGCAAAAATGAAGCCATGTTCACAAGCCCGGGGATGCCACCTAGACCAATGTTTAAATTTGGCTCATCCTGTTTCAGAATTCATAGCATCACTGAAGAGGTATAAAGTTTGTTCTCATACAGAAAAATGCCTTGTGGATTTAATGAGGGGGGCCACTGGGATATCAAAGCTTCAAGATAACCATTCCAGATACAGTTAAGTGGTATACCAAATGATTAACCAAATAAATGGAGAAATACATAGACAAGAAAATCTGCAGAGTGGAACACTGATCAGAGTTGTAAGATGACAGAGCACCACTCCCAACAAGTGCATCCCAGGAAAGAAGTTCTTCCAGCACATCTTTCGGCACAGGAAGGAGACCCTCCTCTTGTTCGAAATGAACAGCCCCTTCTCTATGTTCTCTTGGATAGGCTGTGCCCCTGCTTTTTTGCCCCCAAACCAACCTTTCATCATAGCTGAGGTTCTTATCGGCAAACTGCTCTAGAAGGGTCCTCTCCACCACCTGCTTGGGGGCCTTGTTCTGCAACAGGTACACCAGGACGTGCTGAAGCCGAGGGTCATTTTGGGGTGTTGGAGTCTCTGTGGAGAGCGAGTACAGCCGGGAGTATTCTTCATGGAATGCCTTGGGAAGATGAGAATTGGCATCCTATTACTTCAACCATTATGGATACACAAGGCCAGAGGGATGGGACTCATGCAAGATATTGTTGGACTGCAGTTCCCAGTAGTCCCCCTCACTGACAATGCTAGCTAGGACTGATGGGAACTGCAATCTTAAAATAATTGGAGGGTGCATGATTCACACTCCATGCAATAGCTCCACTTTGTAGTCTGAGAAAGGTTTCTTCAACCTAAGGAACATGCCGATACCTGGATCCTGTGAAATCTGGAGCTGCAAGGCTCTTCCTTCACTAGGAAGGCAACTGTAATGAAGACTTACTTCTGCTTTGTGAAGTATGGAACTGGTGCAACAAAGCTAGAAGTGGGTGATCTCTCTGGTGCCCCACCAAAAGAACAGCAGGAATGAATGGTCTTTTAAGATTCATTTAATCTTGCTTTATGGTGGATTTTTGTACTTTACTATTTTACTGATTTGGTAATCCAACTGGGGAAGGTTACTGGGAGGCACATGAGTAATTCAAAAGCAAAAGAACAGAATTCCTGCAATGAAAACTGGGGCTTTGCATCTTATGATTAACTCACACCTTGAACTGGGTCTGGTGTGCATCAGGCCTGGTGAAACACTACCCAGAACACCAGACTTACTTTATAGGTTCTTTCTACTTGTGAAAGGATGTCCTGAACAACAGGCAACCTCACCTAACTTCACGTTCAGGCAACAAGGCCTCCACAGGCTTCTACAACCAAGGAATAGACTCAAAAGCCTAACAAATGATAGCTTAGTGAACGGAACAACATCATGACAGAAGTAAAAAAATGGAACAAGTGATCTTCTTGATATGCCTCAGATGAAGAGGAGGGAGGAAGCCAGCCTCCAAGTGTGAGCACACAAATGCCATGAGAGCCAATAAAGGGGCAGAGCAGAAAAGGGACAAACCCAGACACCTGGCATCTGGAGTAAGACTTCATGTGTCACACTCAGATGGGAAACAAATCTGCTTGCTCACATGCAAAATAGTACCTTAACTAGCCCTGCTTCAGACCCATCCCGATCAAAGGTCTGACGGGCTTTAGCAATAGCCAGGATCACACCTTGCATAGCAGGACTAAGCATCACCTGCCACAAAGAACAGAAAAGAAGAAAAAGAAGATAGATGGGGAAAACAGTTGCAGAAAGAGGGAGATTGAATAAGGAAAAGTCATGCAAACGACAACTTCTAGTTCAAGAAGTCAGAACTCATTACAGAAGTATCAGTCTATTTTTGGTCATTGAAGAAACTGGTGCTCTTGCACCTACTGCAGTGACCAAAGCCCCCCTGCCACACACCATTTTACTGGGATGGACATCCAAAACAGCCATTCTGTGGTTTGTAGAGGGAAAAGCAAGTGCTTAAGTCCCATAGCCAGACAGAGACTGAGAATATCATTAATCAAGATCCCAGGGGATCTCAGCAGAGGATGCAACCAGTGTGTGCATGGATATTGGGCACCGCTCAGACTAGTTTTTATTGCTTTTCATAAACCACCATGGTGATCTTCACAAATCAATGAAACCATGTGGCCAGAAACAAAAACACAATCCTAAGTGTGGTTATGTCGAAGCAGGTTTGAGAAGGCTTTCAAAAGTTTGCTTCCATTATACGTTTGAAAGGCTCAGCTGGGAGAGTACTGAGGAATGGAAAGCTAAGGCCAGGGGCTGAATCTGGCAGTGCACATCTGGAAAAACTGCTAATCTTCAGCACTGCATTCACTGCAGAAACACACAGGCACTCCAGCCATGTACCTCTTCGTTATATCCGTCTGCATCCGATCTAACTAGAATCTTGCCCACACTGGGGATCTCCACTTCAGAGATCTGTGAGCCAGGCAGGGCAGCAGGCTCTGTCCCCTGAACCTCCTGCTTTTCTTCTGCCTGAGGGTTGAGGTTTGCTTCCTCCGGGAGGGCCTTGGCTGGCTCTGCCTCCCTGGACTGCGGCAGCAGAGAGAGAAGGAAACAAAGCGTAAGAAACCAAGGACCAGGTAAGGAGACTAGCAAAAGGAAAGGGTGCAGCTTAGAGGATGGCAAGAGCAGAGAAACAAGAGCAGGTGGTACAGGAGACTAGCAAGAGGACAGGTAGGGCTTCCTAACCAATTCTACTCTCACCTGGTTGAAAGCTGCTTGTGCGCCATCCTTCTCGTAGGCATCAGCCACCTTGGCAATGGCCAGAGCTGTCTGGTCCTTGGCAATGATGGCATGTTCAGAGGAGAGGGAACGCACCTCGTTTTCAGAGGGACAGCACTCTTCTGAAAAAAGAAGAGCTGTGTGCTAGCTGCATATTAATGACAACTCATGCCAAATCCTTGCTGTTACCCTTCCTGGAGTTCTATGGGAATTTTTAAAGAAATTGGAGGGGAGGGGGGCGAACCAAACAGAATCCAGGCATGTGTCCAACATTCACGCCCCACCTGAAGCACCACCATCAGGAACCACAGTACTTCCAGACCCAACTCTCTCTCCTGGGCGGTCTCTATATGAAAGCAATGCCTGAAATCAAACAAACCACCCAGAGTTGCCTAAGTGCTTGCTTAGGAGATAATTTTAATAAGCAGGACGGATTTCTGTGCTGAAGTCACCTAACTGGCTGTCTTTCAAGGCACCTGGGACTACCCCATTGGTGGCACCAATACTCCAACATGAATGAAATAATGGTTGCTTCTCTCACCTTGTCCTGAGTCAGAAGACACATCCTGAGACTCTGCCGATGAAGCGGATTGAGCTACCTGGGCCACCTTGGAGGCCTGCTCCTCCCACTCTGCCACCTCCTGTTCAAGCCGCCAGTTGTCTGCCTGTATGTACTGCTGCAGTCCCAGAGACAAAGCTTCCACTTCCCTCTGGGCCTGCCCACCGTCACAATCTGCCAAGTAAAAATCAAAACCAAAATCTCGTGCTTATCTATTCCTGTGTCCTACCTCTATGAAGCCATGATGCTTGGAAGGGCCACCTATCACTACCTTTGGTGCTTCATTCTGGGTTATCCAATGTCAGTAATACCTATTTGGCCAGGGTGGAATATGCATATATTAGGAAACACATGCCAAGTACAAAGTGGCATCTCCGTCTCCCAAACCCTTTCCTCTTAAAGAGAACGCCTTCTCTGCCAACCCCTCCATCCTTCTATAGTTACACATTCTTAGGCATATTCCTATTAAACCCCTTATCCACAGCTAAGCCTTCTCTCTCTCTTTAAGATGATTTCCACACCTTTTAATCCAGAAGAAACTCTGGATGAGCTTCCATAACAGAGTTTTTATTTTATTTATTTGTTTGTTTATGGGATTTATATACCACTTTTCTCCCCAAACGAGAATCATTAGGTTTGTTTCCACCCAAGACAAAAATCATCACTGAGTGTGCCCCTCTGCCATTAGTTTCACTGGGATGTACTATCACTTAGCAGTGTACAAAAATCACATGTTGAGAGGATACTTATGACACTGACTAAGCAAACAGCTTAAAGGGATTCCCAGATGTTCTTCAGAGGCCTTACCAGTAGTAAAATGTGGCAGCTTTTTATTTATGTACATCAGGCAGTAGGCACTGGCGTTCTTCAGGCCTCCAAAGGAGTCCCTCTCCAGTTCTTCCCAGGATGACTCTGTCACAGAGATGTCGTTGTATTTCAGCCACCTCTTTTGGGGCTGGTTGTAGATGTAGGCCCAGTAATGGCCTGCATTGGCCTGGCCTTCATGGACTAAGACAGCATGCAAGTGATAAGGGACCTGTGAAATATGCACACACACACACACACCACAAGCTTTAAAGTTTATTTTCAGCAGATGAAGTAACACAACCTCTCAAGTCAGATTCCAGCAGACATTCTCAGCTGTTGTGCCTCTTAAGAACTGTCCATTCATACAATCATGTCCTGACCCAGAGATTCTTTTCCTCCCAGAGAAATATGGCTTGAGATATTACTAAAGAGCATGGCAGAGTAATTGTGACAATGCTCCCCTTCACATCGGCACAGAGAATGCTGTGCCAATGTGAAGTAACAAAGCAAAATCATGGAAAACGACACTGAAAACACGACAGTGAAACTTTAGCCTTGTGAGAGGAGAAGTCAAGAGCCAGGCACTGCACAGTCTACAACACACCCACCATCTGATAGGTTATATGTTAGAGGAAAATGGCAGCAGCTCCTCCAAGCACGACTGAGACTGTTGTAAGCCTTCTTTTAAAAATGGGCTGAATGCTCTCAGCAGTGGATCTAAGAAGGGAGAAAACGGAATCAACTCTGCTTGGTATTATAATTACAACAGGCATTACTACAAGGCATAAAAAGAAAAAATTGTGAAGGTCTGTTCAGGGAAACAAATGATTTTACAAGGCAAAGAATCTCTACCTGGAATTGTGGGAGCAGAGTGCAATCCTCCAGATGTTCTCCACCATGAACCCCAAGCTCAGAGCGGAATGCTGAGAGCTGCAGTCCAACATCATCTGAAGGGCTGCACTTTGATCATCCATGCTCTAGGAGATGGGAACTTCATTCTTTGCAAGTCAGGATGCAGACTTTAAGAACTACCACTCCCAGTGAAAACTTCAACATCCTACCTGGTGGAGCCGAGGATCACAGTACATCTGGTCAATGGACGCAGTAAGCAGTGCAATCAAGTTCTTCAGATCTGTTAAAGCAATTTAATACTTATGTTTGAGGATACTGTTCTATCTGTTCCCCCAATATTTAAAGGATGCTTAAATCTAGTTAGGCACTCACACACTCCAAGGAGGTGTGCATGCATCTCAGAGAGGCATCTTGGCTGTGCAGATGTGGCCTATTATATTGCCAAAACTTATGCCTAGCGTGTGTCCTGGAACTGGCAGCTTTTTAACAGAAGCAATGCAAATTACTTACCTGTACTTTTAACACTAGCTACTGAGTCTGCCATTCTACTGGCATGTTTTTTAAAAGAAGGAAACAAACTTCTGGGGCAAAACCAGAGAGATGGGATGGACTTTTATCCCAGGGGCTAAGCCTGAACAGTATGCACAGACACACACTACTGAGTATGCCACTTGGCATGCTTATAAAGTAACCCCCAATAAACATTGTTTTTATATTGCTGGACTATAAAATATGACTTTTTAGCAAAATGAGCTTTAGTGCTAAAGCCAGAACTTGATAGGCATGTCTGCTACTACTGGTTTAACTGGGGTGAGACTGCTGTGAGGTGAGGTCTGATCCGAAGCCCTGAACTGAATGATCAGGAGATTCCAAAGGCTTTCCTGGGCCAGAGGTCCACTGCTGCCTTCACAGTGCAGCCTCCAGGCTGGCATGTTGAAAAACAAGCATCCATAGAAAGGCTGTGATTTTATTAAAACAAAGGTATCCTAACTTTCTGCCTGAAGACCATTCTCCAAGATGGATGACAATTAGTGAAAATTTCCTAACATAGTAGTACTAATTCCTTCTGCCTATAGTATAGATTGTACCACTATGCTCCATTCATGCTAAGCAAAAGTGAGACATGGCAGTTAAACAGCTGGATTGAGAAGAAGCAAGTGTGCATGTGCAAATTCAGCACTTCTTAGGACAAGAGCTGAACAGCCCTGGACACAGCTAATGGAAGCCAGTAGTTCTGCTTCCAGTTCTTAAACTGAAGTGCCTATCAGAGTACTGACCGTTTATGTCTTGTTCAACCTCTCTTCTCCACCGCTGCAGGCAAGTCATAACAAGGTGAAGTTCATTTTCCGTAATGACACGAGGAGCTGGGTATTCTGGCATCTCCACAGGAAATCTGGATGACCGTAAGGGGCCATTGGCTTCCTCTGGCTGCGCTGTGGCTTGAGCAGCAGCTGTATCTTTAGCTTCCTCCCTTGGTGTTGCTATCACCCTGTGCACAGATGGGACAGGTAATGGGTACTAGGACTTTCACATATGGAAGCCCACAAAGCTCTGCTTTAAATACTTGACAACCATTACATAAAACCTCTCATGCTGATTTTGGAGCAAAGGCCCACAAAGCAACATATAAGACAACAGCAACTCACATTATTGTAATAGTATTTATATTTTAGATACAGCAGCATTAAACAAAAAACCCAGCTGTAGCCACCACAGCATCACCCAGATTTCAACCAAATGTTATATAAAGAAATCACCGAACAAGAAAAAAAGCACAAGAAGGGATGCCAAAGTTTCAGATTAGGAAGTAAGGCTGCCAAGACAGTTTTTCAGGAAATGACCAAATAGTCCCCATGACTTTAAAGTGGAGAAAACAACCCATTTGTACCTGCTTTGGGCTAACGGAGGCTCTGAAATTTGGCACTCAGCCTGGGGCTCTGTTGGTGTTGAGGTTTCAGGGCCAGTTGCTAATGGCCGGGCATTTGCAAATTCGAGAACATATTGTAGCATGTCTAGCAAGGGGAAGCGTCCAGCACCAGAACCGTATGTCATGTATCTAGGGAAAAGAATTACCAAGGAGAATTATGGCAGCCATTTCTATCCCTATTTTAAGAACACCCATCTATCTAAACCTGTTTAGTGAATCTCTGTTTCTTTTATTGAAATATCTGAATCTAAAGATCTCAGGGCAATGTTAAATAATATTAACCTAACTGATAATGCAAATAATAAAAATGATTTTAAAGTCTTAAACACATTGAACAATCTAACAAGTTGAAAGGAGTCAGATTAAAAGTGGATTAAATAGCTTAATAGTTAATAATTCTGGGTTGAGAATGGGAGAAAGAAATGCTACCCCTGCCTCAAGTCACATCTTTTCCACCAGGCACTGTGCAAATGAAAACATTCAAGTGTGGGAAGGGATACAAGGCATTACTTACTGTTCCAGTTTCTGCTGTAGAACTGATATCTGGTCTTTTAGTTTCTTGATCTCCTCTCTTTTAGCTTGAATCAGCCCTTTGTTGCTGTACAGGAACCTGGGGAGAGGGAAGGAATAAATCTCTTTTCACACCCGAATTCTGACCACCGCCCCATCTGCAAGAAAACATGCTCTCTGCATGCCACTTTTCTTCTATTAAGCGTTAATGCTTGAACCACTGAGCTTCTGCATATGACACTTTACACCTTACCTGTCCATATAAATGATCTGTGGAAATTCCAGTTTGTTGTGTATCTTCTCCGGCTGTCCAAGTGACTGATTGAACTCAAACCGAGAAAGTTCAAAAGTCAGCACTGGAGGAAGTTTGGTAAACCAACGCTGGAAACAGATTAAAGTTTCAAAACAAGAATGCAAAGCATTACAAAATGGTTTTCATCATTTGCTGTGAAGGACTCATACAAGCAGCATCAAATCACAGCTGACATTTAGAACATCACATCCTGCCACATTTATTACAGCCATTCGTCTCAAAAAGTCAGACAATATCCAAAGAAGAAAAGTTCCATTATCTGATTAAATTGAGTACCAAATATTAATTTCAAAATATGCTGGCCCTGAGCTGATTTACTCCATAAGTACACTGAAGTTTAAAGGTTCATCATTAATGTACTATACTGTACAGCACAAGCCTTCTAACTGCTATTTGTCCAAACCTCTGCAATTTAACACTGATGAAAAGTTTTTCATGCTCTAGAAAGTACATTGCAAAGATCTTGTCAATGCTTCTAATTTTTAATCATATTCTATCATCTACTGTCAGAAAGGCCCTGCATGTCAGAGACCCATATATATTCTTCTCCAGGAACAATTTTCAGCTAGCTGGTCTGATATATACAAGCATCCTGGTCGTTGCCATAATTTGATCTCAACAACCATCATGTGTCGACAAAATGACACCAGATCTCTTAAATCTCTTTATCTTAGTTGAAAAACCCTTTCACTAAATTTAATTTAACTGAATGATGGGTCTGAATGTGAAAGCCATGTGAAAGACAAGGACCTACGATTGGTTCATGATTTCTATTGGACAAGATAATCAGCAGACAAAAGATTTTTAAGGAGAGAGAGAAAATGAGAGGGCAATACACACTGAGAGAAAGAATAACAAATTACAAAAAAGAGCATACCATAAAGTTAAGAATTGTACTTTTATCCTCCGAAAATATGGAGGCAGTGGTTCTTGTCTACTCAGGTACAGGCAGGCTTCAACAGAAAGAGAGATATTTTTATCATGCTGACATATTACAACTCCTTTACAAGGCAAACACCTGACACTGGTCACATGGGATAGTGATTTTCTACCTCCGGCTCACTAGCTTTGGTTATCATGTCAGCCATAAATACAGTACACTTAATTGTATCCCACCTACATTTTCTGTTTAATTGATCTTTTAAATGTTCATGTTATGACAGGTGAGTTTGTAACATTATATGTAGGCAAAACAGAACAAGTTATAGCCAACTAACCTCTTGCCTATACTGCACCGGCTGGTTGGGTGATGATGCCTCCGTCTCCTTCTCCACCATTGCTCCTTCCAAACATTCGTTCAAGTTCTTATAGCCATTTACCTGCAGGGGATATTGGCCAAAGGTCTCTATTTTGGAAAAGGTTTTGCCTGAACATAGAAGAGAAAAGCATAAACCAGGCTTTAAAAACATAGAAAAAACAGAGGATCCATTTAAAATACAGTGCGCCCTTACTTTACGCGAGGGATCCGTTCTGGACTCCCCGCGTAAAGCAAATACTGCCTATGCTCGAATGGGGCTCGTGCACGCGACGACGTGGCAGCGCACGTGCGCCACAGGTGCATACCCCATTTGTCCCTATGGGACACGCTGCCCCTTCTCCCCGCACAGCTTTCAGCGTATGCCAATAAATCCCAGTTTTTTCATTAACATTTTATATTTTCTAGTCAAGTCCTCCATTCAGTGGTTCTTCCCAAGCTGCACATTGCAACTGCTCGATGGATAGTCACCCATGCTCATTAACCACTAATCTACATAGGCTACCTTATACTGGCATGCACTACAGAGATTGCTTCAATTCTGTCAATGGGCATTTATGTGCACATCAGTGTGATTTGGGACAAAATGTGTTCACCAGCCATAAAGTTAACAGTAAACATCTGCTGCAAAAAGCCTCCCCTGTCCCCAGACTGGGTCCAGTAGGAAAGCTCCTGGAAGCACTTTATTTTGTTTGGATTTGGCCACAACCCTTTGGCACAACTATCAACAGAACTAATCTACAATGTAAGGAAGCTGTACCAAGGGCAATCATCAATCGGCTTACCTTCATGAATACCTTCAGTTAGGAAAGTCCCATAAAAGAGCTGAACCATTGGGTTGTCAGATTTATCCTGGGAGCTATATGTTTAGGAAAAAAATTACAACATGTTGGCCCATGAGACATGGGAAAGCAAGTTGTCCTGTGTGGTTTTTGAAAGGTTTCACCACTTTTATCACAAAGAGGCTCACCAAAAGGTTATACTGGCCTTATATGCGCTTCAAATATTGAGTTCATCAAAAACCTACAGCTTGGGTCTAGCTTCCCTTAAGACAGCAAGTCTATGTCTTCATGGGAAGTGGGAGCTCTTATGATGGAATGTGCATCAATACTAGTGGTGCCATGGCCACATGGAATTGGCATAAGAACAAGAGGGCTAGGCAGGAGCCCTTTCCTCCAGTAAATTGGATATCAATGGCAGAGGCAGGCAGAGGTTGGCTTTTTAAAAAACAGAACCCAGAAACCCACCAGGTGCAAAACAGGGTTACGATGGGAAACATACATTAATAGTTAAGATACAGGCTGCTTCTGAAAGCCTGCATGAATCAGAATAAACTCATGATGCCACAGGTTCCCAGTAAGTTAGGTAAATGTGAGTAAGCTACCTGATTTGCTTCGTGCCCTATTTGCCTAAAAGGAAGACTATAGCATATATCAATGTGCCAGCTTTTTATTTAATTCAAGATCTCATGCTCAACCTTCAAATATGGCACAATACAGTGATAAATATCTGCTTTTATCTCATAATGTTAAGTATTACCTTCTCCAATGAAAACGTTACATGAGTATTTAGTTCCATGTCAACTACCAAAAAAGTTGCTCAACAAAAGTTTCTATGGACTTACTTAACATTCACAGCCAGCTGGAAAGCATCCTCCAGCCAATCCAGAAGCTTGTGTGTAAACTCACTCACATCTTGCTAGAAGAGTCAAAAAGAATCAATTTTTACAATTAGTACCAGATTTCACTGCTGCATTTTACCCGCTGCTCTTAAATCTATTACAGTAATACCAGAATTTGCTTTTGTTACATTTTTGCTTGTGAGCTGTCCAATAATATTTATGTTAAAAGCAGCACTGATATTACATAGAAACATAAAGAAAAAATGGAAAAAGCCTATTCAGTGGAAATGTTAAACCCGCTTTCAAAAGGACTTGACCTCTCTTCCACTCTTTAGCAGGTTTTTCAATAGTGAACATGTAGAGGAATATTATCATAACCCAACTTGTGGGGTCAAACTGCCATTACATTTAATTATGACCCCAAACAACAAAGATGTTGGACAACTACAGACAACAGAATGGCAGAGATCTGGGAAGACGCTTGACTTGCTTTACCTGCTGCTCCTCTGGAGATCTGAAAGCACCTCTGAGAAGTTCAAGTGCTGTAGTAGGATCTACAAATTTACGGCACGTTCCCAGCATTAAGGCAAAGAGACACTGGAGTTCCAGCATGAATGCGACATTCCTCTTTTTCTACAAGAGTAAAAATCAATAAAGAATTTCACATGAATTAAACCTGGATTTGGGGCTTTTCAGGGGCGGGGGGAGGTTCACACTGAACTAAGCTGTTTCCATTATATTATAATGGTTGTTTTTACTGTCTCCACCTCACCTTAATATATAATAGGATAAAGATATTAAAATAAATGTGAACTTGAACTGCTGCCCTATGGCAAGAATTAATAAAGTGTATATTAATGATTTTTAATTATTATTAAATTATTAGTACATTAATGAATTACATTATATATTGCGTGCATTTTGGTTGGTCTGGTAAAGGTATAAGTGTTTTGTGGCTTTTGGGTGTTACTGTACTTTGCTATATGGCCAACATGGCTACCCCTGAATATACAGTTTATTTATGAAGTCAGTTGCAGGAACAGCTGCTGTTCAGAATCCACATTTGCTGAAGTATCTGTAGGAGGTTTATTTTGGGGATCGGATTCATAGAGCAAGCTCATCTAACCCTCACGTCTCACATCCTTCCTGGGATTCATCTTCAAACTGTGTGCGTCACTCACAGGCAGGGTCACAGAAAGTAGTGACCGGCTTTGCAGCCAAGGGGGGAAAAAAGCACCTGCCCTCTTTTGCAAATTCATCAGTGTCTTACCAAATTCCAGTTTTAGACAATGACATAAAAGCAAGGCACAGGAAAATGAGAGTGCCCAGCTGCTGACTTACGCTTCGGCTGCAACACTTGTCAGTCACAGAGTCTGGAAGGGTGTAGCTGAGTACCAACCGTCGGAATTCTGGCAGCTGGAAAAGAGACTGACAAACCCCCTAAATTAAACTACTACCTCACGGGAACAAAGCAAGTGCGTAATCTGATCTCAAATTCAGCATACAAAACTCTATAAATCAATGTGCATGACAATGTTCAAATGTTGTTTCCTAAACACAAGTGGGGAAAAACAGAAACAGTGGTGACCAACAGTCGCTTTGAAGCAGGCTTTGGCTGCCCATGAGTGAACTTCTGCTTAACTCTGCCAAGAGACTCTAATGCATCTGCACCCTACTACAGTTCCGTTTCAATGGAGCTATTCCCTCCCAAATGCTTGTCTTCTTCCATGAGCCTTCCCACCAGACACTAACACAGGCACCATCCAAGTACTAACCAGGTCCCATCCCTGTTTCACTTTCGAAACTGGACACGATCAGGTGCATTCAGGGGGTTACGGTAGTTTACCTTTTCATCTGCCCTAAATGTGACTGGTTAATTCTTGTTGCAACGTGCCAGCCTTGGTACTGGACACTGAAAACCACTCACAGTACCATCTCACCTGTATGACTGCACTAAACCAGCAAGTGTTTCCAATGTTTTTCAACCCTACTGGCCAATCCTCAGCTCTTCGCCAGTCATTCAGGGCGATGTGCTCTCCCCAAGCTTCACAACGTTTCCTTTTGGAGCGATTGGTGCTTTCAGCCGCACTGGGCACACAGGATCTGCCAGGAATCATAATGGAACAAATGACCACAAAGGAGCAACACTATGTTGCTATTAAGGACAAGGCTGTATCCACATTCATTTTCCTATACCCTTGGTTACGTACTACAGAACATAATTAAATATAATACGGACCTCCTAGTAGTTGCTTTACCTCCCCATCCTCCAGTCAAAAAAACTTCTGCTCTCCCAAGAATAGCCAACTATGCCAGGAGCACAGATTTGCTAAATTGTCCTATACTGGCTGATGTATGTCCACACACAGACAATCTGTGAGGCGGTGGGGCAGAGAGATCAGAATATATGTTATCTGGGCTTCCTACATGGACTGCTGCAGAGTGAACAGGCCTGTGTATTCAAGCACCAGAGATAGGTTTAGGTTTGATAAGAATGCTTGGTTGATCAAGGCACAAACCTGGGGGAAATGGCAACAGACCAACAATTCATCCACTACATGAATACATGTGCATTATAATTTAGAAAAGTTCCCAAACCCTCAAAGGAAAGAAAGCAGAACACAGCCTACGCATTCACTGCTGTGTTTGGATCCTGCACCATGAGCTGAACACTTTGAAAATCCTGGACATCACAAGGAATGCCTTCCTGGAGAGTAGCTTCATCGTCTTGTGTTACATCAGCTGAGCCTGGAAACCAAGGAGACCATACACATATACACATACAGTATTACAGGTAGCACAGCCCCCCCATCCCTTCCCCTATCTCAGTGAGAGGGAAGGTGTTTGAAGCAGGCTGAACACACCCACATCATGAGACAAGGAAGCACTATCCAGAGTTAAAGGGCTTTACTTGTATCTGACTGGCCCAAGTCTTATTGTAAACAAGGCATAATTTGGTTTCTCACACCCTAAATCTATCTTTTCCAGAAGGCATAACCAATAAGAGAATTATAACTGGAGGCAACAAAGCACTCACCTATTGCCTGCTCCAGGCTAAGAGCACTTTCTTCATGATCAGATGATTCTGTGGGAGTGCCTTCTTGGCTGGACTCTTTGGCATGAGTCTCAGTGAGGAAGCCAACTGCCTGCACAAGGTTTCCATTGGCAGCCTAATGATAAAGGACAAGAGGTTTTTGCAACACCTTAACGTGATATGGTTGTATAGGAGCAGATGTTTCAAACCACAACACATCAGCTGCTTATGCTGGGTAGGCTGCATTGCCCCAACTACCAATTAAAATAAACTGGGGTTATGTATGGGAAGTAAAATAAATGCAATAAGGTAAGTGATCTGTAAGGAGACAGAGAGAGTACACAAAGTTGGGAGTGACATGTAATTGGCTAAATGATTGAATATAGGATTCTTTCTGCACAGGAACCAGGGGGGCATCTAGAAGGTCCCTGCATTTGGTGCCACAGCAGCAGGACAGGTGAAGGCCCTTGTATTTGGTGGCAGTAGTGGGACAGGTAGACGACCCTCACAGTCTGCCTTTCAAGATCCATGCTAATTTCAGCCCCCACACTGTAAACCTCAGCGCCAAGTAGCTTATCAGAGTGATAGTAATTCTGAAATACACAAATAATGCTTACCTTCAGGGCCTCATGGAGGAACAATGGGTCTTGAATGCCTGTGATCTCTCTTAGTTGGTTAATGATCACATTGAAGTTCTGTATTGCAATGGGACAGAGAAAGGATGTCATAAAGCAAATAGTACAACTACAGCATCACAAAGCCTATAGTGCCACAGATATAGAGAATTTGAAGAACAGTTGCCTGCTAAATGAAGAGGTTCCTGCCATGGCAAGTTTGCATTCATACAAGCCAGTTCCAAAGGTCCGGGAGAAGTTACTCTGGCTGTTCTTATGCACAGCATCCATTAGAAGGGGGAATCACCAGTACTGCAATAGTAGCTGGACTATTTGGTTTTGTACTGGTCCCTTCCTTTCCCCATATTCCCCCTTTTTATTAGATTAGCATGTATGGTTGCATTGCTTTCATTTTGTCATGCACACTGATGACACTATATTCCTAGTACAGTGGTACCCCGGGATACGAAATACCCAGGTTACGAAATTTCCGGGATACGAAAAAATCCCATAGGAAATAACTGTTCCGGGTTACGAATGTTTTTTCGGGTTACGAAAAAATTTTTTGGTGCTTTTCGGCGCTTTTTCGCACGAAACGCGGCTTTTCCCCATTAGCGCCTATGGGTTTTCGGCTTGCGAAGGCTTTTCGGGTTACGAAAGCGGCCGCGGAACGAATTAATTTCGTAACCCGAGGGAGCACTGTATTATGACTGGGAAGAAGAGGGCAGCTGCTGGCCAAGGGCTCTTGAAGGTGCCTCGTTCATAAGGTCATCATAAGCCAAAGTCAATCACACGCAGCGTCAAAAACAGAAACAATACATGGATACATCAGAGCTTGGAGAAGATGTTTTCTTTCTGTGAATAACAAATGTTGATCCATACCAAAGGCTTAAAAACACTGGTAATTGCCTACCCTTCTCTTTAGGGACAAAGCCCAGCATGGTACGGTGGGCAAAGCGCATGCTGAGGGACATGTGGCTGCCTCCACCATGAGCAGGTTTATGTGCAGACATGGGTTACACTGGCTGCATCTGCACTAGAGAAGTAATCCGGTCTGACTCCACTTGCCACAGCCAGCTACAGTTCCCAGGATTCCATAGTATGGAGCTGTGGCAGTTCAAGTGGTGCCAAGCCATGTTATTTCTCCAGTTAGTTTGACTTCCCAGTCAAGCGTTCTGTCCCCTGAAAAGTTGGCCTCCCCCAATACCATTAGGCATTAATAAAGTCAAGGGCAACTTGGTGCCACCTCCTGTTTCATTGCAAGCTGCTTCCTTTCCAAAAAAAAGGGGGGCACATCCAGTAAAGAAAATACAGCATCCAGATCTGCAAAATATCAGCCCAAAGAGCCTTTTCCCCACTGCAGGAGTGAAAGCAGAGAGAGCCCATGTATTTCTTCCACCAAAACACAGCCGAAGATGCTGCCGGACATATAAGGAGCCTGAGGAATTTGCAGGGGGCTTGATGGGGAGCTATTTTAAGCTGGCTGTACATGCCATTGGGGGGATGGTCATGTCTCATTTGGAACAAGGTGCCAGAGACACACAGCACACGCCAGAGCCACTCCAAACTGCCCTGCTCAGGACGGCTGATATAGCTGAGTTTTCTGACCACTTTAAAAGGTCCCAGGAAGAAGGTGACTAGATCAGGGAGCAGTGGCTCTGCGCACTCATATGGGCAATGCTACGCCAAGCAGAAGAAGACATGAAGTGATCCAGTAGCACCTTTGAATGTAACTGGGAAGGAGAAACATCTGGTATACGCTCTCATGTACTCAGTCCACATCCTTTATGCCTTTTTGTGCTAAACTAACAAATGTGGCTATGTCCTCCAACACTACCAAATGCAAATACTACGCCTGTTGGCTCATTCCCCCCATAATGGGACACCTTTACCCTAAACCCATTTGCATCAAGTAAATCCGGGTGCCTGAAAAAAGCCAACCAGGTAGCCAAGCCTCTTCCAATTTAGCCAACACACCTCCATCTGGCCACCTGGACCTGGGTAATAATCCCCGAGAAGCCTGTGCAGGGCTCATGCCAAGCAAGTGCCACCAAAGCCCAGTCTGAGAGATGTGTGAAAGTCACAGGTTCAATGCACTCCACACTCCAACCTCCTCTTAGGAGCATCTCAATAAATGCTCCCAGACAGAAGCTGCGTTCTGCCATGGCTTCAGGCCTCAATGTTATCCTTTAAGGCAGTCGAAGGCACAGCATCGTATTGCCTGCCACCTTCAGCTGCAAACTTCAGGCACTGTTGCTTTGGGTGTTAATGATCAACATTGCAGGGAAGTTGAATCAAGAGGCTCTGTAAAAGGTGTTCCATGTTCGTCTTACGGAAAGCAAGGCTCTCAAGGCCTCTTTGTGCTCCCCCTCAACACCCCAAGATTTGGGGCAGGGTTAATGTCAGCAGGAGGGTGGACTCTTTGAGACTGGAAAATGCCCTTAATGTCTGGGTTTTCTGGGGGAGACCAAGTAGCAACAGCACCCACCATTTACATTTCTAGGCCACTTCATAGTGAACTTAGAGACTCCTAGAGAGAACAAGAGAGCAAGGTTCGATTTCCAGCTCAACCATGAAACCCCAATGGGTGACAAAGTGGGCAAGTCACACTCTCTCAGCCTCCTCAGGGGAAGGCCATGGCAAGCCTCCTCTGAAGACACCTTGCCAAGAAAACCCCATGAAAGGTTCGCCGTAAGTTAGAAATGGCTGGAAGGCACACTCTCTCAGCCGCAAGGGAAGTCAATGGCAAACCGTGTCCCCGACGAATCTTGTCAAGAAAACCCTATGATAAATTCTCCTTAGGGTCGCCATAAGTCAGAAAGGCACACAACAGCAACACCGGGCGAGTCACACTCTCTCAGCCTCACAGCAAAGGCCATGGCAAGCCTCCCCTAAAGACATCTTGCCCAGGGCAAGCTGTCAATGTTTCCCTATGGGAAAACATTCTGCAGTGATTCTCTTTGGGCAAATGTTCTCCAATGATTCCCTATGGGCAAGGGTTCGCCAGTGATCCTCTATGGACAAGTAGTTCCCAATGATTCCCTATGGGCGAGTATATGCTTCTATATGTCCCTATGGGCAAGTATTCCCCAATGATTCTCTATAGGCACATATTCCCTTATGATTCCCTATGGGCAAGAATGGTTTCTCTATGGGCAAGTATCCCCCAACATTTCAGTTTATCTCCCTATTAGCAAGCATTCTCCAACATAGATGTTTATCTATGGGCAAGTATTCTCCTATTATTCTCTATGGGCAAGTAATCCCCAATGATTTTCTATGGACCAGTGTTCTCCTATATATCCCTATGGGCATGTAATTCCCAATATCTCCCTATGGGCAAGGGCCCTCCAAGGATTCCCTATGGGCAAGTGCTCTGCCATGTCTTTCTATGGGTGAATATTCTCCCATGATTCTCTGCGGGCAAATATTCCCTGACGTTTCTGTATGGACCAGCG
>NC_056527.1:132365017-132366411 GCF_019175285.1 Sceloporus undulatus | reverse complement strand
TTCCCCTATATCTCCCTATAGGCAAACATTCCCCTATATCTCCCTATAGGCAAACATTCCCCTATATCTCCCTATGACCAAGTATTCTCCTATGGGTCTGTGGCCAAATAATCCCCAGTGACCCTCTAGGGCCCAGTCTCCTCCAGTGATTCCCTATGGCCCAGGGCTGCCATTGGCTTTAGGGGCTTGAAACCACACGCAAAGTCTAAGGATCGGTTCCAAAGCTCCTTGGCTCACCGCTGCTGGGCCCTCGGAGGCGGAAGGAGAGGCCGAGCCGGGCTCCTGGGGCTGCTGCTGGTGGTGGTGCTGCTGCAGTTCGGCCGTCATGGCTCCAGCCGAACCCAAGAACCGACGCAGCGGACGTCGCTCCGGAGGTGAAGGCTGCTGCCCCCGTTCACGGACGCGCATGCGCACTAGAGCCCTCAGCCAACGGACGCCCGGCCACGCCCACAGCGCGAGCCCTCGGGCCAATCCGAGCCAGGCCACAGAGCCTTCCCCGCCCCCTTTTTTCGCCACGCCCCAAATTAAAAAAGACCGTTGGAAACAGACGCACAGAGAGTTCGGAGACGCCCCCCTTTCCCTTTTCTCCTCCTGTCCACGCTGATTGGTTATGCTCTGGGACAAGCCACGCCTCCTCCCTCCTCATTGGCCGAAGCCGTGTTGGCGGCAGCCGCGAAGGAGCCCAATAAGGGCTGCTAAGCTGTGCCACGCCCACCTCTCCCTCATGATCTATCTTCTCGCCTCAGCCCGCTAACTCCACCCCTTCTCTCTTCGCTGATAGGCGCACCCCACTGCCACTCAGATCTTTTCCCCGCCCCTGCTCTTTTCTCCTCCTTCCGGCGCTGAGAGAGAGGCAGATGGTGTTAATTGCCTTAGCGTCGCTGTGAAAGGCCCTCTCACTGCTCTGTCCAGCTCCTGCCAATTCACATTCGTGGGTCTCTTTAATACAGGCCAGCCATACAGTGGCGCCCTTTAAGAGATTTTGGACTTCAACTCCCAGAAGCCTCAGCCATGGTGGCCAATAGCGTGGGATTCTGGGAGCTGAAGTCCAAAATCCCTTAAAGAGCACAGTCTAAAATATGACAGTCTACATCCACACTGGGGAAATTGTGGGCCCCACTACAAACTCCCAACTCCCAGAATTCCATAGCCTTGAGCCAGGGAAGTTAAAGCAGTGCCAAACTGGGTTATTTCTCCATGGTTTTGGGACTTGGTTGTGTACGCTCATCTCCTTCATGTTCGCGGCTTTGGCTTTCACGACTTTGGTTATTCACAGATTTTATTAATAGGTTCCTCTCTAGGAATATCTAGGTCCTCCGGCGCAACTCTGTGGTCAACTTGAACCAAAAGCCACACTGGAAGGCCTAGAGATTCCTAGAGAGGACACTCCACTA
>NC_056527.1:132342944-132365007 GCF_019175285.1 Sceloporus undulatus | reverse complement strand
GGCAATTATAGCTCCTCCAGCGCAACTCTATGGTCAATGTCTGGTAGGTGTTGACCATAGAGCTGCATTGGAGGGCCTAGAGATTCCTAGAGAGGACACTCCACTAGGCAATTGTAGCTCCTCCAGCGCAACTCTATGGTCAATGTCTGGTAGGTGTTGACCATAGAGTTGCATTGGAGGGCCTAGAGATTCCTAGAGAGGACACTCCACTAGGCAATTGTAGCTCCTCCAGCGCAACTCTATGGTCAATGTCTGGTAGATGTTGACCATAGAGTTGCACTGGAGGACCTAGAGATTCCTAGAAAGGACACTCCAATATGCAATTATAGCTCCTCCAGTACTATGGAAAGCAGAAATGGTGAGTCATTGCGCGGATGATTATCACAGGCAATTGCGCGAAGAAAGTGATGCCAGAAACCCGTTGTCGCGGAAATCCCGAAAGTAAAATGGTGCGTGTCGATGCTCCTTTGCGACCACTTCAATGGCGGGTTTTTGGCGGCGTAATTACGTGATCTTTCGGGGATATTCATGGGATAAACTCCCGATCTCCTTTGTGTGATAAATTCAATACTGGCCTTATTTTCTTGATTGCAGTTGGCCTCCAGATGGTGCTCCGACTATACAAAATGCGCGCTTTTGGGATAACGTTGGGGAAATTTGACAGCTGCGATGTGCAAAGGAGAAAGCCAGCCTGGCGTAGTGGTTTGAGCACATGGGGATCAGGGTTTGAATCCCCGCTCGGACATGGAAACCCCTTGGGTGACCTTTGGGCAAGTCACACTCTCTCAGCCTCATCCATCTTCTCTAACCCTTCTCTTACTTTCCTGAGTATATTGCATTCATGACTCTGCAATGACCCTTTTGAACCCTGTGGGATTTTTAGAAAGATGGACCTGGGTTCCAGTCCTGCCAGGTTTTTCTCATCATGATCATCATCTGTTATTATTATTATTATTTTATGAGCCAGCGTGGCATAGTGTTTGAGCGTCGGGCTACAACTAGAGACCAGGGTTCGAATCCCAGCCCAGACATGCAAACCCACAGGGTGACATTAGGCAAGTCACACTCTCTCAGCCTCAGAGGAAGGCAATGGCAAAACCGCTTCTGGACATATCTTGCCAACAAGACCCCATAATAGGTTTGCTTTAGGGTTTTCCCATAAGTCGGAAACAAAGGCACACAACAATCACAAACCCCTGAGACCAGGATTCGATTCCTCGCTCGGCCATGTAAACCCACTTGGGAAAGTCTTGGGAAAGTCACACCCTCTCAGCCTCAGAGGAAGGCAATGGCAAAATAAACCCTTCTGGACAAACCTTTCCAAGAAAACCCCAGGATAGATTCAATTTAGGGCTGCCATGAGTTGGAAATGAAGACATACAACAATGGCAACAGATACGCACACTTTCCTCCTACTTCGGCCGTAGGAGGAAGGCAATGGCAAAACCCTTTCCAAACGACGCTTGCCTAGAAACGCTAGCCATAAGTCAGAAATGACTGGAAGGCACACAGCAGCAAATCACTTTCGGACCTTCCTCCTTCCGCAGCCATAGGGTTTTCATATTGGAAATTTGGAGAAAATGTGGGGTGGTTTTTGGAACGAATTTTGAAGAGCAATACTCTTTTGTTGCAAGTTGCGTTTGTCTTGGTATGTTTGTCATGCACAGCTCAGAGCACTTTGCAAGGAAGACAATAAAGCTAGTGATGGGGAAGGGGATGGCGCTTCGTCCGAGTCTTCCTCCATCTTTGCTGGTCCAGATGTGGAATTTGGATGAAGAGAGAAGGAAAAGACAAAAAAATGCGTGCCTTCCTCCCTTAAACCCTCCCTTCCTCCCAATTTGTGCATCTGTCATAATTCCCATCATTTCCAGCTCGGCTGCCAAGGGAGCGAACAAAGGCAGCTAGCGATTAACTTCCAAGAACTTTGTTGGAGAGGAATAAAGATATTTAGGGCCTATTTTGTGAACTAATTGCATTTGCATATTTATGGGATTTACTGATATAGCAGTAATTAAAAACTATTTAGTAGTCTTAAAGGACACATAACTCAGCCGCTGTTTGCATAATAAACACGTCCCTTATTACATTTATTATTATGTTTGCCTAGTAAACCTTTCACCGTCTCGATAACTCAGGCGGCCGTTCCAGAGGGACCATCCCGGGATGGCGGCCTTCCTGCGGAGAAGAACGCCGGGTGCAACAGAGCGCCGTGCGGCAGGAGGAAGAAATTGGGAGGGAAGGAAAGATCCGTGCCTGCATTCCCCTTCAATAATAAGACATAAAAGTTTTGGGAACAGATGGGGAGAAAAAAGCATCCCCATTTATCTTATAATCCTTCTCTTACTTGCCTGAATCTCTTGGAGCCATAACTCTGCCATGACCTTTTTGAACCCTGTGGGATTTTGGAAGGATGGACCTGGGTTCCAATCTTGCCAGGTTTTTAATGAGATGCTTACTTCACCATTTTAGTACTCCGGCCTCTGAGATGTTTTGCTGCTCCAAGAACTTGGACTGTATGATCCTCATGAAGTGAATCACATGATCTCCAAAAAACTGCATCATATGAACTCCAAGAAGCTGGACCATATGATCCCCCAAAAGCTGGACTATATTGTCCCCAAGAATCTGGACTGCATGATCCTCAAGAACCTGGACCATATGATCTCCAGGAAGCTGGACTATAAGATCCCCAAGAAGCTAGACCATATAATGTTCCAGAAGGTGGAACACATGATCTCCAAGAACCTGGACCATATGTTCTCCCAGAAGTTAGAACACGTGATCTCCAAGAAGGTTGACCATATGATCTCAAAGAAGCTGGACCATATGATTCCCAAGAAGCAAGATCTCCAAGAAGCTGGACTATATGATCTCCAAGAAGGTAAACCATATGATCCCCAAGAAGGTGGACCATATAATTTCCAAAAAGATGAACCATATGATCTCCAAGAAGATGAACTATATGATCTCAAAAAAGCTGGATCATATGATCTCCAAGTTGTAAAGCAGCTAACAGCTGGGTTGTATAGTATACCCCAGTCAGGCAGTCTGTTAAAATCAGTAGAAAACCTGCGGCTGGATGATCTTCATTTAGTCTGGGGTTCTGACCCTTCCAAACATTGATTTTGTGAAGCGTGTTTCTTCCAGTACATGAGCTGATGGACTTGGGCATTGCTGTTTTGCAAGGGAGCTGTCCAGCTAGGAAGCAAAGCCAAAACTCAGACAGGGAGCAAGACAGAATTGCAGGAACAGCAGAGAAAGAGTGATGAAATCCTGAGCTAATTTCATTCTTGAAAAAAGCAATGAGTAAATGTACAGTAGTAGCAAATTTCTAAACGGTGTGGTTTTTGAAGACTATTCATGTTTCAGGACTCATTGTCCTGAAATTTGCATACACTCATTCTGTGTGGAAAGCAGCATTGAATGAGCAGAAAACAACGTTTTCCATGCATAAGTATTATTCTCTGCACTGAAAAAAAACATTTCCTGTACAGAAAATGCTGCTTTCCATGGAAAAAAGTATGCATTTTGCACAGAATAAGTCCCCGACTACAGTATTGTCTGCACATGGCCACTTGCTTGCACTTTAGCTCAGGAAAAAGAGTTGTTTGAGGTATTTAATAAGAATCAGAGGCTGAACCCTCACTACAGAAATAACCTGGTTTGACAAGACTTCAATTGCCGTGGATCAGTGCTATGGAATTCTGGGACTTGTTATTTGTCATGGCACCAGAGCAGTTTCTGTTGCCTTTTGCAGTGCAGCTTGTTGTTGTCGTCAAGTCATTTCTGATTTATGGCAACCCTAAGGTTTTCTCAGCAACATTTGTTCAGAGGAGGTTTGCCATTGCCTTCCCCTGAGGTTGAGAAAGTATGTCTTGCCCAAGGTAACCCAGTGGGGTTTTATGCACTTTTTTGTAGTGGAGCAGAAAGGATTTAAAGTGTCTGGCCTCCACATTGTTTTCCCCGAGGTTTAGGGAGAGGATCGGTGGTCAGTGTCTACTGTTTTTCACCTTCTAGCTCTCCCTACATTAAAATTCTGCCCTCTGTTTGGTTTCCTTTTGTCAAGCACTTGTTGATTAAACCTCCTTGCTTAAGCCAGTAATGGATCTATCTCCTGGAACGATCTTGCCGGAGAGGAGGCTTTTGGGTTCCCTTTCTCAAATGCACCAAGGCAGGCCTCCTCTGAGGGCTCCCATCCATCACGGCTTTGCCTGTCTTTTAATTAAAGGGAGCCCAGACAGAAAGATGACACACGACCTGGATCTTCCGATAGCACCGGCTTCTGCCTCCTTGGCTGACGGTCTTGGCGATTGTTCTTCATTAGGGAATAGGAAGTTTCCATTCTCCAAAGTAGTTTGGGAGAGTGTTGTTAATTGCTGCCAGTGCCAAAGATGCCAATGCATAAGCCTGATTTAGAGGGGCTATTTGCTGTGCAATTATTATTGCAAAGGGCATCGTGTAAGACTGGCTTTCCAAGTAAGAACGGCTATTAGGAGTGGCCTCCTAGTCTCCTACCCCCAATCCCCTCCATAAATACCCTACATCCCTAAATGAAATATCTTCTATTCCATCAACCCACTTTAGCACCGGCAAACTGATGGCATTAAAACGCTCTCTGCGGTCGGTTTCTGAGCCAGAAGGGCCAGCAAGTGTTAGACCTCATGGGAGCTCCGAAACGTTGCAAGTGAAATCAAAAGCTGACCGCAGCGCAGATTTCCAAAGAAGTGCATTGATATCCTGCAGAGAAACAGAGGAGAAGGAACCCACTGAGAATCATCCTCATTTCCAATAAGATGCCAGAGAAGCTGTCCATTTCCAGGCAGAGTTGGATCCTTTGAGTGTCTGGATGATGAAGGTCTTCCTCCTCCTCCTCGTTTTTGTTTCAGGTAAGATTTGATGATGACGATGATGATGGTACTTTTTGGTACTTTGTCTTTTGTGCAAAAGCCCTTCCACTAAGTTGTGCTTGGAAGGAACTGCCCAATGTGATGAAAACTGTCTCTCCAAAGAGGTTTAACACCTTTGATAGCTCTTCGAGGCAAAAACCTGGAGGGATTTATCACTCCTTGACATGGAAGCCATCAGAGGCCAAGGCATAAGCAATGCTCCAAGGAGTTTAAAGAGAGGGAAAGATTTGGTTGTTGTGTTGATTCCTAAATTCATCCAGCATTGTGTAGTGGTTTCAATGTTGGACTAGAAATGTGCATTGTCTGTAGAAATAATGCAGTTTGACAGCACTTTAAGTGCCGTTAGCTCCATTTTATGGACTCTTGGGGTTTGTAGTTTTACAAGGTCTTGAAGCTTCTCTGTCAAAGCATGCTGGCACCTCACAAAACTACAGATCCCAAGATACCGTGGGACCGAGCTGTCGCAGTTAAAGGGGAATCATACCACTATAACTGTGTAGTGTGAAAGAGCCCTGAGTCCTGCCTTTGACATGCTATACTTGATTCATCACACGTGGACCCAAACCACACTGCAGAAATAATCCACTTTGAGTCCACTTTAACTGCCTTGGCTCAATGCTGAGAATTGCAGCTTATTGTAGCACCAGAGCTCTCAAATAGAGAACGCTAAATGTGTCACAGAACTACAGTTCCCAGAATTCCTAGGGCAGTTAAAGCAGTCTCAAACTGGATTTAAACTAGTTTCACTGCACCCCTTCTCATTCCCAAGGAAAGCAAGGCTTCTCACTGCTGATAACGCAACCATTTCATTTCCTGGGGGAGGAAAAATGCATCTGAGGAAGTAGACTTCAGTCTAGGAAACTCATGCTGCAATTTCCTTCTTCCATTTAGTCTCAAAGGTGCTACAAGATCTCTCTACATACAGAATTCAAAGGGGGTTCACTACACACACACCCCATTTTCAATGAAAGCAAGACTTAAATCTCAGATTGCTGATGATTAAACAGAGCGGTGGTGCGATAAGACACACCGGCAACCTATTATCAATCCGCAATTGCGTGGTAGCATGAAAAGAACCATTGCTGTTTTGGGTGTTTAAAAAGCCGCAACGGCAGCGGGAGGGAAGCTTCATGTGCTAATCTCCAAAGTCTATTTAGCTCTCCATTGATGGTTGAGCTGTCAGGGTCTTGTCTGCAAGGATTCCAGGCTGCTTTGCAGCTGATGCTGAGGACACTCGCTTGCGCGTGTCGCTCGCTTCCACAGTTCTTGCTGGAACGCAGCCCAGGCGCATCACTTTCCTTGGTGGCAGCCACAATGGGGACAGGTGGGCACGGAGTCTGAAATCATATTCTACCACCGCGGACAATTGATCATTATTAGGCCTATTTTTAGCCCCATCATTAACTCCGTTAAGCAATCATCCATCCCCATGGAAACATCTATTTTTTAAAAATCTTTTTTGGTTCTGTGTAGCAGGTTAAAGCCAACACTTTGTTCCATTTTTGGGCACGGTCCGGCAGGTGCCAGTTTTGCAGCAAGAGATTGAAGTGCATGCTGTTGAGGGCTGGGTTGCACTAAGATTAAAATATGCAAAGGGAATAAAGCCACACTTGCAGATATGTTTGTCCTTACTCCAAGAATCTGTTCACATTGTTATGTGGGTGTTCCCAAATCTATCTTTGCCCATAGAGAATCCAACTTTGCTCATGGAAAAATCCAGTTTTCCCCATTGCTGATCCCAGTCTCCTGGCACCTGAGAAAATAATTTCAATCCAACTAGTTTAAGGCAAGTCGTGGCCAGCCTGCCATGGTTTCCTCACCTGCAATGCTCTGCTATACAGTACGTAATTATTGGAAGAATCACTACATCTTGAATGTGGAGCAAGATGAATCCTGGGCAGACACATTTTATTCTCCTTGTTGGGTGTTTTAAAGTCATTTCTGACTTATGTCGACCTTAAAGGGGGCCTATCATGGAGTTTTCTTGGTGAAATTTGTTGAGATGGGTTTGCCCTTGCCTCCCTTTGCCTTGGTCAGGCCTCACCTGGAATAACCCTGTGTCCAGTTCTGGGCACCATAATTCAAAAGGGATTTGGACAAGCTGAAGTGTATCCAGAGAAGGGTTACCAAAACAGAGGCTGGATGGCCATCTGTCATAGGAAGGCTTGGGTTGTGCCTTCCTGCATGGCAAAATGGGGGTGGAATGGATGCCCCTTGCGGTCTCTTCCAACTGTATGATTCAATGCTACAGCCCATGTTCCTTAGCCTTTTAGGGGAGAGCCTGTGTAACTTTGATCAAGGATAGGAACGGCTTTCCAGCTGGGCTCTTTAGCATAGCATCCTTCGTATAAAACATGGCCAAGAGCAGGTCAAGCCCGCTGCGAGAGGACATCTCATTTACAGTTTCCTGCTGGAACCCTTGTAAGCTTCGGCAGCTCATCATCAAAACAGCTATCAGAGGCGCCGTTGTGTATGCTAGGAGATGCGGGCGGCATCCGCACGCTGCAAGATTAGATTTTGCTCACACACATTGGCAATTTGCTCCAGCCCAATGAGTCCGGGAGACTGAGTTCCCCAAGGGCCTGAGCAGAGGGAGAGGCGCATCTCTTTTACATTTCTGAGGGGTGCCTCCTCAGGAATGTGTCACTTGCAATTTTGGGTCCCCATATCTCCCCCTCCTTCTGCCCAAATGCTCAGCATTCCCGACTGCCTTCTCTTGTACACTTTCTACTATGCAAACTGATTTTTTGAACTAGCTTATATAAAAAGGAGAAAGGGAAGGGAAGAGAAGAGAAGTGCGCCCATGTAGGGGACCAGACAAAATCTCATTAGCTTTCAAACCACATGGGTTCCTGGGTCCACTAATTCCTATTCCACATTCACTTGGTTGAGATTCCTGAATGAGATCTGCAGAATGCCGAGCCTGAAAACCCATTAACAGGAAACAGGGGTCTATTATCAAAAAATATAAAGCGACTTCAGAGCTTGGGGAAAGATTGGGCATCAGAGCCACCAGGGGAGACAATGCCATGCCAGGGGAGATGGGGCAACTCTGTTCCCACCTGGGTGCCCAGAGGCAACCTTTATTTATTTGTTTGTTCATTGCAAATATTTGCTGCTAATTGCTTCTCTGCCCTCCAAGAAAGATCCGAATAGACTCTGGAAGGTAAATATGAAACTGGTTTGAAAACCCAAAGATCTTGCTTGGCCTTTCATGTCCCAGTTTTCATCAGTGAAATGTTGGACGGTATGTTCTCGGTGGGAATGATTTTCAGTGTCTCACTCTCTGCTATGTTAGACATTTGGGGCCTGAAGGAAAATATCATGGAAATGGGCAAAAGTCTTATTTAGAGGGGCAATGCCCTTGTAGTTACTTCTCTGAATGTAGAAAAGTCCTGGTTTTGGACTACAACTCCCAGAATACATGGGAGATCCTGGGAGTTGTAGTCCATAAAGGCACTTCCATGAGTTCAGCAATGATGCTACAGAGGTCTTTGATTCTGACCATGCCTGGCCTGCTACTTCAGCAATATCCAATCTTTGCAAGGAAACATTAGCTTCCTTTCTTTCCATTTCCACCAAGGTAAATCATTTGTTCTTCTTTGCTCACCAGGAAGCCTGGCTGGAGCCACTCAACGACCCGGAAACTCTTCCTTGCATCGCTTGACCCGGCGTCTTCTGAAGAACTATGACAAGGGAGTCCGGCCCGTCCAGAACTGGGCAAGGGCCACCATGGTCTACCTTGACCTCTTTGTCCATGCGGTCTTGGATGTGGTAAAGACAACTCCTTGCTCATTTGGTGCTGGTGATGGTTGCAGGATGCAACGCTGTTGAACACCTTGCAGGGGAAATGGCTTTAAAGGGGAACAAAGGAACCCTAAGTCAGATAGATTCCTCTGGCCTTCGGGGTGTATGTGTGTAAATGTAGACTTGCCATCAGGATGATACAGGAATAAGCAAACCACAGAGCAAAGTCTGCAATTACCTACCATAGTTGGGCACTGTCTTTGCAGCACTTCTGGAAACTAGATGCTCAGGAATTGTTTGAGGAAAGGATAGAGCTGTCTGGACCCCCCACTATGTCTAAAAACTATGTAGCAGGTAGAGTTTTAGGTAAGGCTGTCAACAATAGCTCACAACATTGCAATTCCTGGTCTTGTTTTTCTGTCTTCTTTTTCTTGTTTCTTTTAATGGGAATGAGCACTTTAGGTAAAAACATAAGAGTTTTTGTTACTTTGTGGTTTTTACACATTCACGGGGGTCCTGTGCCCCTAACCCCAGCAAATGTGGAGGGACAAGTGTAGTTTCAAAGAGCCTGAGTCTATTCTAAAGCTAACCAGTTGTATTTAGCTCAAGGTTTGCCGTTGTGTTGGGAAAAGGAATTGTTGTCTTCTCTTGTTGTTGTTATTGTTGCTTCTGTGTTAGTATAACAAACTTTCACAGATGATAAACCTTTTTGTACCTCTCCCACCCACCCACCCCCAGTGATCAGGGGAGAAATTTGGGGGTGCTGTTGGGAGACGTAGGCACTAAAAGGAAAGAGACCGCGCATGCCAGGGCCTTGGCAGGTGTGCACATGTAATAGAGGAGCAATTCAGCAGCCATTGAGGCACATGGCACACTCTTGCCTCGCCTCCGACTCCTTTTGTTGATCTTTTGCCTCCTGTTTCCTGCACATAAAAGGCGGGAGCTGTCGGAGAATCTCCACTTATTAGGGGGACCTTGGGGAAATCTGATGAGACGGATAATCTAGTCAACGGAGAAAGTGCTCCAATTTGTTTAGATTGAGTTTTGTCAATGCCGAAATTCCGCGTACCTTCGTCTTCCACTCCGACGGCTAGAGCCTCCCAGACAGACGTCGAGGCATCTGTTCCGACAGGATGCCGAACTGGCGGGCGGGAAGATAAATAAGAAAGTGGAGGAATTATCTGGATGTTTCCTAACCACCAATTTAAGACTAAGTAGGCTTCCTGTGTGAGGAAGACTAATGAATTCCAATTCTCCCAAATATCCTTGGCTTTTAACAAGCAAGATGGAAGGGATCTGAATGCGTGAGCCCAAGCAAAGAGGGAAGGAAGAGGAGCAATTACATTGGCCAGCTGGCATGGAGAGAAACTCAGGAGGCATTCCAGTTACTTTTTCTGAAGTTTCAGAAGATGTTCAAGTCCCCTCCTCCCCAACGTTGAGGCTAGGAAGACAAGAATAAGCAAAGAAAGCTTCGCCAAGCCTAGGTCTGGTAGAAAGAAAGAGCTTTTCAAGGGTGGTAGGTACAAAAGGGAATGGATAGGCAACCAAGCAAGAATCCGGGTCCCGCTAGAAGTCATATTTACCATGGTTCTGCCCCATGCCAGCAGGTGGTTCCCATCCCTGTGAGTAATGAAGCTGCTCCAGATTTAAGTACAAACAGCCCTCCATATCCATAGTATTATTTTTTTTATCCATGGATTCAACCATCCGCAGTTTGAAAATAGTTTTAAAATATATACATTCCAATAAACAAACCTTGATTTTGCCATTTTATACAAGGGGCAACATTTTTATGCCATTGCACCTAATGGGACTTGAGCGTTCATGGATTTTGCAATACATGGGAGGTCCTGGGACTAAACCCCAGAGGATACCAAGGGCCAGCTGTATATAAATTCCCAAAAGCAAACTCTAGATTTCCCACTTTATATAAGGGACATCATTTTATTATGCCATTGTGCCTAATGGGACTTGAGCGTCCATGGATTTTGGTATCCATGCAGGGTCCTGGAACCAAAGCCCAGCGGATACCAAGGGCCCACTTGTACTAAATTGAAAATGGTCCTCCAAGACATTCAAACTGTTTTGGGAGATAAGGCTCAGGATCTTGCATCCTTCATTTAAAATTCAAGCTAAAACCCAGGTTGGATGCACCATCTCTGTGTTACGGGGACCATCATCCACCCCTGGCAGGGTGAAGACTCATGGTGGTTATCACACTGGAAGTCCTGCAAATTTTTGTGTTCCTCTACTTTCTCCCTTGTGTGGCTGGAGGCTGGCATTGCTCTGTCCTTCTCTTTGTGGGGCAGGTGCTATCGAGATTTTGGGCTTTGCAGATGGGAGCATCAGCTATTCAGTTCTGTTTTGGTATTTTTAATGCCCTTCCTTTGCAGAGAATATGCATTATTCTTAGCAACCTGATTAATGTCACAGTAACTAATTAACGCGGAGGGGAGAGAGAAAGAGAGAGAGAGAGAGGCAATTTGTTTACAGTGCTGAGAACAGGCCATTTCATCCATGATAATTTACTGCCAGGAGTGTCAGACAGAGCTGGATACCTGAGAGTTCAGGAATGACAAAGTGATAATGCAAAAGAGACCAAGGGATGCTCAAATTGGTCCTCTGGCCAATTTGTCTGTTCAGTTCTGGGCAGCCTCAGTGAATGGCGCCCACCTCACCTGGGCAATGAAGCATTCCAGGTGGAGATCCTGACCTGTAAGGAGCACCTCTTTAGTTTCACCAGTTTGTGAAGAGCAGGAAAACCCCCAAACTAAACTAAAACCACGAGACGTTGTCATGCAAGCAATCATGATCATTATTGCAATCATTTCATGATTTTTTCTTTCTTTCTCTGCAGGATGCCCAAAATCAGAAGCTGATTTCAAGCATCTGGTATCGGCAGGTAAGGAGGACCAATGCACAGGACCCATTGTGGGTCAGGAGGAAATTTGTGTAACTCACCCATAGCCTTCCCTCCTCCCCTGTAATTCCTCTTCATTCCTGCTTATTAATGTCATTTGGATCCCTCTTCCCAGAGTGATAGGCAGTGAAGGGCAGCCATGCTGAGCTCCTGATACGAATAGGGAAGGCTGGTGGCTTCCATGACTGTTGTTGTTGTGTGCCTTAGAGTCACACAACCCTTTTTCTTGGCATGATGTGTGCAGAAGGGGCTTGCCATGGTCTTCTTCAGAGGCTGAGAGAGTGCAACTTTCCCAGGGTCGCCCAGTGGGGTTTCCAAGCCCGAGCAAGGATTTAGTTCACCTCTAAAGGAGCCATCCAAGATGCTGAAACTTGTCTCCAAAGTAGTTTCAGCAGCTTGGAGGAGAACTCCTTGAAAATTTGGACTGAAACCTAGGAGGGTTTTTCCCAACCCAGTGAAACTGGAACCATCAGCAGTCACTGAGTGCAAGCATTTCTCCATCAAAATTAGTATAGACCACCAAGCCCAGAATCATTACAGCTGGATCAGAACTGGGATAACCGGCATCCCCAGACACAAAGCAATGAGTGCCTGGTTAAATCACCAACCCAGGGAGCATTTCACTCCCGTTTACTAACAAGGGCGCTTTGAACAACTTTGGTCTACGAGACTGTAGTTCAATTGGTAAGGATTACCCAATTGGTAATTGCTAGGATCATCTGTGTTCAACTCACTTCTTTGTGCCCATCTTTTAAAATCCAGCCCCAAGTTCTTCCTTAGTTGCAAATCTATTGGTCATGTTTTAGAACTGTTGGAAAACATATCAACAGACTCATGCCACTTTTCTCTTTCACAGATCTGGAAGGATGAATATCTCACTTGGAATTCCAGCCGCTATGATGGGATCCAAGAGATCTCACTGCCGGTCAGCTCCATCTGGGTTCCAGATATTATCATTGGCGAATCGTAAGTTCTGGATCTGGTTGGGCTGATTAATGATGACTCCAGGTTCCCTCTAACATTCATGTGGGTTCCTCCTTAAAATGCTGTTTCCTCTGTTCTTCATAAAATTAAGATGCTTTAATACTGGTGTTTTTAGACTGTAACACAAAAGGAGGGATAGGAAATAAATAACATTTGTTGGACTGGCCAACTGTTGCGTGGAGCTGTTCATCCCTACCAACCCCTTTCTCTTTCTCTTTGGGACAGCGTGGATGTCAGCAGATCTCCTGATCTCCCTTATGTTTACTTAAATGCCACTGGTGTGGTCAAGCACTACAAGCCCATGCAAGTGGTGTCAGCATGCAATCTGGAGATGTATGCCTTCCCCTTCGACAGCCAGAACTGCAGCCTGACTTTCAGTAGTGCCTTGCACACAGGTGAGACTGGCCTTGCACTAGTGGGGAATGTGTAGGTTCAAGACCACCCTGTGCAAATTCCAGAGCTTTGTGAGCTTTATTCTTTGCTAGGAGGAGGCTTAGCCATTTTAAAGCTGGATACAGGCTCCTTTCCGCTTGCTTTGTGTTTGGCTCCGTCTGGGTGGAGCCATAGCAGTTAGAGCGGAGTCCAACTGCATTATTTCTGCAGTGCAGATGGAGCCTTAGGTCTACTTCCTCAGATGCATGGAGTGAATAGATGTAATCCATGCATCTGAGGGTGCAGACCAAGTCTACAAAAACTTGTGCTACAACTTCTTTCTCACTGTGAGTCTCAAAGGTGCTACGAGATCCCTTTGTATACTGTTTTCCCAAAGGCTTTCTTCATTGTGTACTTCTCAGTTCAGGAGGTGGATCTTGCTTTCTGGAGGAGCTATGAAGAGATACAGAGCGACCAGCAGCTGTTTCTGAATGACAGCGAATGGGAGCTGGTCTCTGTGCTTCCGGAGCAGCACATCCTACAAAGTCAACCTGGAGGTTTTGCTCAAATTCGATTTCATGTAAGTGTAAAAAAAATGCTATCTGCTGTTGCAACCCAGGAACTTTCTCCCCCAATTCCCTTTTCTCCTCCTCAGTTTGGGAATCAAGGTGGTTTACAAAAATGTAAACAGATACAGCTCAATGTTCACTTCATGCAAAAGCTAAAAAATATTATTAGCAACAGAATTAAAAATAGTTTGCATTTGGACAAATTTAGTACACAGTTTTTTTTACTGTTGTTAAAATGTACATGTTGAGCATTAAAAGTGCAACTGTGTTTGCAATATTCAATTATAGTTGGCCCTGTAGAACCCAGAGAGTGATCCATTAACATTATTTGTTGTTGTTGCTGTTGTTGTTGAAGACATGAGTGAGGAGACAGCATCTCTCTTTGGCTGGAAACCAAAGGCTAAACATCTCCCTTCCATTGTGTCATGAAGGCAGCTATGTACAATTTAATACTGGTGGGACCCAAGGAGACAGTTGACAACTCACCTTGGGTAATATTCCCTCTCCAGTTTACAGCTGCTGAATGGGCACCGAAGGAGATGAATCCCTTTCATTAGCAGCAATGGGCTGCAAAAACCTTTTCTGGACTTATTATTACCTGGCGTTAATGGATAATGAAATGGTGGCATAATATCGCTAACACCTGAAGGGTATCTAATGGTAAATGCAGCTAAATTGAAAGTGTTCTCTTCTCTTCCCCCCCCCCCTCCTGCTTTTTTCTTTCTTTCTCCCTCCGGGGAATATAAAGGCAATAAGCTTATACTTGCCTGTAAGATGGCATGGGAAGGAATTAGGTGGTGGAGACTTTGCAGATGGCAATTCTGGACCAGGGTATGTTCCCATGAAAAACAGGGCAGGAAAGGGGTGGAGAAGGAGAGGAATAGAGATATCTTTACAAATGCAGGCTCCATCATTAAAATGAAGGCTGTACCCAAGAAAGAAAAAGAAGGCTAGGACTTGGAAGGTCAGCAATGAAGGAAGGAGATAAGCTCCTCAAAAGTAAAGATATATCACCAGATCCCAAAGTGAGAATCGTCCATACCGTTGTATTTCTGATTCCTCTGGGTGGCAGAGATAGTGACCCCTTTGCTTTCTGCTGGTTTAGTGCACACAAATGTTGTTTCATGCACAACATTGCTTAAAACATTGTGTATAAAATTACCTTCAGGTTATGTGTATAAGGTGTCTAGGAAGCTTAAATGCATTTCGTGTTTAGACAAGGGTCCCATCTCCAAATATTCCAAAATCCGAAAACTTCAAAATCCAAAACATTTCTGGTGTCAAGCATTTTGAGTAAGGGAAACTGAACCTGTACAAAAAATGAAATAAAAATGTTATATTGAAAATATAGTAGACCGTCCACATTTGCTAAGGTTGGGGCACAGGGTCCCCATAAAAGAGGAAAAAATGCAAATTAAAAAACACTACTTTTTTAACCTGAGAGAACACCTCTCTAGGAATCTCTAGGTCCTCCAGCTGAACTCTGTGGCCAACATCTGCTAGAATCTGGCCGTAGAATCACACTGGAGGACCTACAAACACCTAGAGAAGTATTTTCTCTAGGGATCTCTAGGTCCTCTAGTAGAACCCGATGGTCAACTTCCCACATAATTTCTCTGGAGGATCTAGCAATCCCTACAGGTAACATATTATATCCACAAGTGATCAAATCTGCAAAAGTCAAATCTGCAAATGTCGAGGGCTGACTATACCAAAGAAAAAGAGCAGAGCGTCCCATTTTAAGCAATATTGTGCCATATTTATTTACTCATTCATTCAATTTCTCCCTACCCATTTCCTCCAGATTGTTATCCGCAGGCGTCCCCTCCTTTATGTGGTCAGTTTGCTAATTCCCAGCATCTTCTTGGTGGCTGTGGACCTGGGCAGTTTCTACTTGCCCCCGAATTCGGGAACAAGGATAACATTCAAAACAAGTGTCCTAGTTGGTTACACTCTCTTCAAGGTCAATATGTCTGACAATCTTCCGGGAGCCGGAAAAAGCACTCCTCTGATCAGTGAGTACATCCATATTCGCATTCATATTAGCTAAGTGATTTGGGTGTTGGACTAGGACTCCAGGAGACCAGGGTTCAAGTTCCCACTCAGCCATGGAAACCTACTGGGTGACCTTGGACACATCTCTCACTCTCTCAGCCTCAGAGGAAGGTCAGTGGTGTCAAACCTCTTCTGAAGTGATCTTGCCAGGAAAACCCAGTGATAGGTTTGCTTTAGGGTTGCCATGAACTGGAAATGACTTGAAGGCACATAACCACAACAAGTTATCATCTTTGCCACCCTTTGTGAAGGGCTCCTTCTTTTCTCCCCTAGGTGTCTTTTTCACCAGCTGTATGGCTCTGTTGGTCCTCAGCCTTTCCAAATCCATCCTACTCATCAAGTTCCTCCATTTGGGAGAAGACCGTGTTCGGGAGATGCTCTTCACATCTTGCTCTTGCAGGAGCATCAATGGATGTGGCGGTGATGGAAATTCTCAGGCTCCTGGACACATGGAGGAAAAAACCACTTGCCCTGGAGGTACAGAGGAAGAAAGATGAAGGGAGAAAAGGACCAAGAGTTTATAAAATGAAGCATGTTGCAGAGAAAACAGATAGGAGGATCCATCCTTGTTTTAAAGACTAGAGCTTGTGGCTGGTTGTTGCTGGTGATGTTAATGTTTGTGGGACAGTGACTCCTCTAAAGTGATTCCTAAACTCTGGTTCTCCAGATGTTTTGGACTTCAATTGCCAGAAGGCCAAAGTTTGATAATCACTGCTCTAAAGGTTTTAGTTGAACTTTAAATGAACTATCCAATAGTTGTTCAATGGTTTGCCAATGGTCTAGGATTCTGGAAGCTGAAGTCCATAACACTTGGAAGGCCAAAGTTTGGGAATCACTGCTCTAAAGTTTTAGTTGAGCTTTAAATGAACTATCCAAGTTGGATGGAGCTATTCAAGGGAGCTATCATCACTCCCTTCTTGTGATGAAGTTTCTTTTTTACTTCCTGCAGGCATCTTGCTGAGAAGGAAAGATTCAAGCAGGGAAGACCAAGATGCCACACATCCCCTGGAGAAGGTCCTAAGAGAACTCCTCATCATCAGCTCCCACCTCCAGGCCTTGGAGGGAATGGACAAAGTAGAAGGCAACTGGCTGGTTCTTTCCTACAAGATGGACAAACTCCTGTTTCGGGCGTATCTTCTAGTGGTGACTGTGTATGGATTCATCCTAGGTGCTCTCTGGGTGGCATGGAGTTTGCAGTGATGTAAAGGATAGGGAATCATGCAGTCCTCCAGGTGCTCATGGATTGCAGTTTTCAGTATTCCTTGGCATAGCCAGTGCAACATTTGTAAGGCTGTGAGAGCCTTGTATCCCATTCCTTACTTCCACCTTTGTCTCTCTGTGGCTGCATCCACACTCCAGAATTAATGCAGTTTGGCACCACTTTAACTGCCATGGCTCAATGCTATGAGGTTGGTAGTCTGGAAAGGCACTGGTGATCTCTGGTGGAGAATACTAGATATCTTTCCTTAAACTGAAAACCCCAGAATTCCATAGGATGGAACCTTGGCAGCGAAAGCAAATAACGATCAAAGCGCTATGACTGTGTTGTGTGAAATGGCCCCAAGAGAAAGAATACATGCTTTCATTAAAAGGGAGGTGCATGGAATCTGGAAGGTCCAAGGGCCACCAAAACCAGCCTTTGGGGCCACATGCCATACTGGGGCCACACTTTGCCCATCTTTACTATAAGTAGGGGGAAATCAGCCCATGTTGAAGGTAAGTCAACTCCAGTGGTGAGCAGTTCTTCAATGTTCTTCCTCCCAACACTGTGCCATCTATGTCTGACCAAGACGCCCCCTCCTTTTCTCTGCTTTGCAAAAGAGACAGTCCAGAGAGAGTCTCCTTTTACCTGATGCTGATGCTGATGCTGTCATTGCCAGCACTTAGCACTAATTGTCCGTGAAGTGCTCCTGCCTGCCGCTGCTAATGAAACAATGAGTACCGAGCGGGTTTTGCAGATTGCCTCCTCCAAAGAGCCCCTCTTCCAGCCTTTTGACCTCTTCAGGCTCTGGAAAAAGGAGACAGGGTTAGTGCATAGCCTAACCTTCTGGCTATGCACTCCATCACATCTCCCGGCCACGCTGGGTTGCTTGGTTCATGTGCACAACCTCCTCGAGTCCCAAGTGCCTGGAAGCATCCAGCTACTATGCAAGCTCAAAATTGTATTTGTCTCTTTCTTCCTCCCTTCTGATCATCCTGTAGCAATGCATGTGGATAATGTCTGGGATATTTGTTTCCTGCATGAAAATTCCCCGCAGAGTCTAAAATCGGGTAGAAATGTTAGAGTATTGAGAATGTCAGCAAATAAACACAGGCAGAAACCCTGTTGGTGTCTTAGGTGTGGATACGTTCCTTTAGCAATGGAAGCAATTGGATGGTTTTGTCCAGTGCAGAATATCTACATTCAGTTAAAGTTTATGAAAGTAGGGTTACCCATGCGGAGCCACTGCACATGGATGCACATGGTGCACGCGTGTGTCCATGCACATGTGCTTGTGCATTGAGTTGTCATTAATGTGGTGGCACTGAACTCTCACTGTGTAACTTTCTGGATGTACAGTTACGTTCCACCTCTTCAATGTAGGATCTCAGCCAAGAGCTTTCTATTGTTTGCATCTGAAAAATGGGCAGCTGCCATAATCGACTGCTTTCGCTGTACAAGTGTACGGGCTTTGCATCCTATAATGATTCTTTAAACCATTGTCCACTTCATTTCTGGGCACATTTTGGAGTGCTGGTTATGACTTTATCCTCAAAGAGCTGAGTGAGCAGAAAGGCAACAAAGAGGGGGACAAACTAGCTTTCTGTAGAAGGAAATTCCACTCTTTGCCCACCTTTGCTCTAGACTCATTGCAACCATTTTGATTATATTATTGATACAGGGAAACCAGTGACAATTGGGCGTTTCCATGTCAGTGCATTGGTGGATCCACCTTGGGTTTTAACCTGACTTTTAGAAGAGATTTCCAAGGGGTTTCATCTAGTTTCATAATAGGGTCAATTGTCTTGAATGTCACCTTTAAAGTCTGGACTAAAGAGTGGTCCCCACTGATGTGGAAGCCATGAGATAAACTCTCTCTGCCAGGAAATGGAAGCTAGCAGGAATCATCCATTCTCTAGTTTTGCCGTCGTTCGTCTTCTAAGTGTCTTAAATGTGGGTCCTTAAAAGGGCCCCAAAGAGGCTTTTCCATCATCCCAAATGGATTTGCATGGATCTCCTCTGGCCTAAGTGAAATAGAGCTGGAGATGAGGTTTGTTATGTTCCATCTTGAGCAATGATTATATCAGTCCTGGGCACGATGCTGCAACCACAGCTTTGTTCTTTTCTGCACAGGCTGATGTTCAGTATTTTTTCCTTGTAAGAAGATGCATTTGAGAGGTCACCCCACAGTTGAGCAGTGTCACCCCCAATACGTTCAGGACTCTTGAATAGCTCTTTTAAATAGTCAGAGTGGGTTCATTGCCCCACTGGCATGAGGGACTGCACCAACAACTGGGAAGTGGGAAGAAGGCATTTTGCCTTTGAAGACAGCAAAGCTCCGAGGCTCATCTGGACCCAGGTCACTGTTGTAAGTTTTCAAGAGAGCGAGGGCTCAGGTGCCCCCAATCCCTGCTTCTGCTGCAGATGATAATTAAACAATGAAATACAGTAAAAGGATGCCAGGACTGGGCTTCTCTCGCCCAGCCATTTGTTCCTCCGAGGTGTGATTTATTGGCCTTGTTCGCTTTTATTATTAAGCATGTGAAGACAACTTGGGGAAGTTTTCTTATCGCGATCATAAATTCTGATTCCCAAGGAGCTGGGGAAATAAATTTGGAAGCCATTATGTACAGCTTTTCTCACTTGGCCTCACTCATAAAAGCGGAAGAAAGAGAGTGAAATTACAGGTGGTGGTGGTGGTGGGGGGAATTGCAAAACTCCCCTCCAGAGATGTAGGTCAGCTTAATTCTGATCAAAGAACAAGAAAAGGGGAAGCAATCCATGATATTTGCACTATTCCAGTCCAGAATCCTTCAGCCAGCATAGCCATTGGTCATGCTGGCTGAGTAATTCATGGAGTTTTGTCCCGTTCCCCCAAATACCCCTGTTGTTGTTATTGTGTGCCTTCAAGTCATTTCCAACTTATGGCAACCCAAAGGCAAACCACTCATGGGATTTTCTTGGCAAGTTTCTTTAGAGGGGGTTTGCTACTACTGTTCTCTGAGGCTGAGAGAGTGTGACTTGCCCAAAGTTACCCAGTGGGTTTCCATGGCCAAACCAGGATTCGTACCCTGGTCTCCAGAGTCCTAGTCCAATGCTCAAACCACTACACAATGCTGCCTCCCATAATAACCCTGCAATTGTTTATCAAGGTTTAGATCAAGGAGGAGAAAGAAACTTGGGCCTGTTACAGACTGCCAAAATAAAGCTGCTTCAGGTCTCTTTGGAGGTATGCTGTTTAAATGATGCATGCATCCTAAGAATTTGGAAGCTGCACCAAAGCTGCATTCTAGTCCTTAGGACGAGCGTGGCTTTGGTGCAACCTCCGGACTCTTAGGACCCATGCATCATTTAAATAGCATACCTTCAAAGAGACCCGAAGCAGCTTTATTTTGGCAGTCTGTAACAGGCCTTAGTTTCCCAGAGCTTCAGTTCAGAAAAGTTGCTTTTTTAGGACTGCAACACCCAGAATTCCCCCCTCCTGATATGGGTTGGGCCACACAAGCTGTTGTCCCATAGGAGTCCACCTGAGTCCTCCAATCCTGGGCAGAGGACATTCCTTCAGACCCGCCAACCTCATAGGAAGGTCTGGCAAAGACGTGAGGCAGGACCTTCTTAGGGCTCAAGAACTCCTTCAGGCCAGAATGACCACCAGCTTTCCAATGACCATCAATGACTTTTGAAAACTGTTTTCTAAGAAAGGTCTTTCAGTGTTGGCAATTTTTAAAAAGCCTCTATTGCATCTCTTTTAAATTGCACCTGGCCTCAAGTCCAGATTTTGAGCATATAAACCAGAGGAATAATTGTAACCATTTGAGGAGTTGTGAGTCCACCAAAGCACCATCCACAAGGTCTTTCCAGACTGTTTCCAAGTCCCGCTTTGCCAGCTGCCTCCTCTTAGTCCACTTCTATTTAGGGTGAGTTATTTACCTAAAGAGACATTTATAGCTTCATAATTAGCCAGACAAGGCAGCACCCGATCGCCTGCCTCTTTGCAAAGGAGCAGAAACCCATCAGCCTCTGAAATGACCCATGACAACGATGAGATTAGTGGCATGCGGCGCATAAGAGCGCTCTCTTTCTCAGTCCCTTCCCATGCTGCAAAGGACTCCCAGCTTTTCTGCTGATCGGATCAAGGAGCGACAGTGGTTGGTAATGGGGCTGGAGGTACTTCAACTTGACAGCACTTTAAAATTGAATTACAGCCACACTGTACCCCAAGGGCCATGGGACCAGAGAGGAGGAGAAATCTCCAGTGCTGCCATTCAAATGGTGATGCTTGGGGCCTTGATGTGCCTGAGATATGGTGCCGCATTAACAGCCCACTGAGATATGCTCTCTGGTTCCCAAAATGAGAGACGCATTGCAGAAGTGGGCCTTGGAGAGGAAAGAGATAGAGAAGGATTAAGAAGCATGGGAGTGGCACAAAGGCTGTCAAGGGCTCTGTTTTCCATGAAGGTGCATCAGAGGCAATGGGGACCCCTTGGTGGGATTGGGGACCACCAAGCCTTGGTAACCTACCTTTGAATAGTCCCACTTTCACCATGACATAGGCCTCTTCTCAGTCTCCACTTTGTAGATGTAGGGTACATCTACAGTGTAGAAATAATACAGCTTGACACCACTTTTGCTGCCATAGCTCCATCCTACAGAAAACTGGTTTATTTTTTAGTTTGGTGAGACAGCAGCCCTTTTTGGCAGAGAAGGTTAAAGACCTTGCAAAACTACAAATGCCGGGATCCTATAGGCTAAAGCTATGACACTTAAAGTGGTGCCAAACTGCACTATTTTTACAGTGTAGATGCACCCTGAATCCTAGACCCCACTCGTCTCTAAGAAGTGGCAATCCACTCTGGATTTTAATCTGGATTTTGAAGGGACTATCCAATGTGCTGAACCTAAGTGTCCCATCAGTTAGGGCATTATGATGTCAAAGGATGTGGGAAAGGGGTGCGGCGGTCCCCCATTTTGTGGAATGTCCTTCCCTTGGGAGACCAGTAAGTATCTCCTTTGTTTTTGCTTCTTGTTCCTCTCTATTTCTATCCATATTATTATTTGGGGCCCAACTGGTTTTGCACAGATGCACACTTTGGCACAGCTTGGAAAGGTTTGAAAGCATTTTCACTGGTTTTATTCTGTCTCTTTACTGGCTTAATATGCTTTTAGCCCTTATGAATGACTTTTTCTATCTGCTTTGTTTTAAATTGATCATACATTTTCTTGCATGCCACCCCGGGATCCTTAGAGTCGTTGTCCATGTTGTGCCCCTTCAATTCATTTCTGACTTATGGTGGCATCAAGGCAAACC
>NC_056527.1:132275618-132342934 GCF_019175285.1 Sceloporus undulatus | reverse complement strand
CATCATCATCATCATCATCATCATCATCATCATCATCATCATCATCATCATCATCATCATCTTATGAAATGGTAATATAGTTGAGAACTACATAAAAATATCATGTAATTAATACAATTAAGAAAAATGACAAGAAGGTGATGGAAAGTGATGAGGGTAAATACTAGAAGTACTGAGGAAGACAAAGATCAATGAACATTCAGGGTGGGATTGTATATATTATAATTGCCATATTGTAAATAACTGAGGGCATAATAATGATAACAATAATAATACAATTTTATTTATATGCCCCCTCTCCCCATAGGATTAAGTCGGCTTACAACATTGGGTAAAACACAGTATAAAATACAACATACAATTAAAATACATCCCATTAATTCCCACCCCCCCCATCCATACTACAATAAAACATCATTAAACAATCCAATAATGTTTTATTAGGTTGTATTTTTAAATGTAATAAAAATAAAAAATTGTAAGAAAGAAAGAAAGAAAGAAAGAAAGAAAGAAAGAAAGAGGTCCATATATTGCAGCTGTTCGATTACTGTCCTGACCAATATTTTTCAGGTTTCCTCCAAATCTCCCACCCAGTTTATTTCCATGGCTATATTTCACTTCTCTAAAAAGAGCATTAGAAGGCTGCTTGGTCCATATCTCCTGAGTACCATAGATGCTCCAGACCTCCATCTAAGACTCTTCATTCTTCCTGGTTGCTCTGGAGCAGCCTAATCGTGGTGTCCTTTGGAAAAAGTGAGCCCAAGGCTGTGTGGATTTCCACAAAATTGAAGGCCCCCTTGCCCAACATATCCTCTCCTGCCTGAAATCCTTCAAAAACCCATTAGCCTTTACGGCCGCCTTGTCTCAATCAAAGAAAGGAATGGCTCGCCATGCTGCCATTTACCAACTGCCCTCTCACCTCCGGTGTGCTGCTGATGTGCCACAATGCTCAGCCCACAGGGGACCAGTTGTCACCCGCTTACACATGGCACCAGCATCAGCAGCTCCCTTCTCATGAATTTGGGGGGAAGTGGGAAACCAGCCTCCTCTCCTCCTCTTTATTAACTTTATTTATGCACATTTATGAGTGGTGATGGTGGTGTTATTTTTCATCGAGGCCTCCGCAACCTCCAAAACATCTTGTCTTTATCCAAAGCATTTTATAAACTGAAATAAATAGGATACAGTATGTAACGCCAGTGAATAATCATAATATTTATTTTTACCCTACCTCTCCAACAAGACTGAGGCAGCTTACATCAATAAAATCCATACAATACAGTAAAATAAATCCCCTAATCCCCTCCCTCCATGACTCAGAGACTATGACTCTGGAGGCCAGAGTCTGAATCCCAGCTCAGCCATGTAAACCCACTGGGTAACACTCTCTCAGCCTCAGAGGATGGCAATGGCACCTTCCCCTCGGAAGAAACTTGCCAAGAAAATGCCATGATAGGGTTCACCTTTTGGGTCACCATACTTTGGAAACAACTCAAAGGCATATAACAATGGAACACCTTTGAGACTAAGGTCTAAAACACACTGCAGAAATAATCCATCTTGAGACCACTTTAACTGCCCTTGTTCAGTGCTAGGGAATCCTGGGAATTGCTGTTTATTGTGGCACCAGAGCTCTCTGACAGAGGAGACTAAAGGTCTGATAATACCACAGTTCCCAGATTTCCCACCGGACGTCACTACCACATTATATTCAATGGGGATTGAGCATCCATGGATTTTGGTATCCAAAGGTGGATCCTAGGACCAAAACCCAGCAGATACCAAGGGCCCACTATACGATTAAAACATTCATTGTGCAGAAATCCAGCATCATCCAGAATAGCTATGCTGTTACATTATCATTTTACATTACACTCCTTGCATGTACTCTTGCCACTGAGCTTTGACTCTTTTCCCCATGATCACATCCACCCCCAGCTTTTCTTTCCTTGCACTGTGCACATCTCACAAGGTGTGCACTGATTCTCATTACACACTGCACAAGTGCTTGCACATTTGGTTCTGCAGTGTCACAATTCACTAACAAGGAGGCATTGTGCAACCACTGCATAACGGCTCCAAGTTATCGCCTGTCTCCTCAGTGTAAGATCTACAGGCTGCTGTCACACTGTAGATTTAATGCGGTTTGACACCGCTTTAACTATCATGGCTCTATCTGATGTCATCCTGGGATTTGCAGTTTGTTGTGGAACCAGATGACAGAGAAGGCTAAACCTTTCACAAAATTGCAAATCCCCCAATTCCATAGCATAAAACTGTGGCAGTTAAAGTTGTGTCGAACTGAATTAATTCTGTAGTGTGGATGCATCCTCAGTCTTTATTTCAGACACACAAAACTTAGCAATGGGCTTGCTTTGCTCCTGGAGACTAACGAGTGCCAGGATCCATGGAGGCCTCCTTTCCTTTCTCCTTCTAAGCTTGGCCGTCTCTAGATACCAAGTTCCTTTGATTTCCCAGAAAACCAATTACTGAGCAGCAGATTAGAGAGCTAATAAAATCCCATTATGCCATTTTCAGAAAGTAAATCTGATCGGGATGCTGCCAATTTATCTCTGATGGCCCACAAAGAAGGCATCCATTCTGTCCGGCGTCCTGTTAACACAGCTCTAGATGGATGGGGGAAAGGCTCGGAGGCGAGGGTAATGTGAAACGACAATCCATTGGGCTAATGAGATATCCAAAAACAAGCAAGGCCCGAGCGGGAAAAAATAGACTCCTTTTAAGAGTGACACACTAATCCTATCAGCATTGATGAAGTCTTCAAGATAGGACCAGCAAGTACTGAGGCTTTGTTATCTCTCCCTCCCATCCTCTCTGACTCCTGTCCTTCCTGACTTCCTAACATTTAAAGAAGAGAGAGCGAGGGATGAAGAAAGGAGGATAGAAGAAAGGAAGGAAGGAGGAAGGGAAGGGAAGGGAAGGGAAGGGAAGGGAGGGAGGGAGGGAAGGAAGGAAGGAAGGAAGGAAGGAAGCCCAGCCCCTATATGGCTCAGGACCCAATATGGGTTGAGTCCAGGCTATCTGAAAGACCATATATTTCCATATAAGCTTGCCTGAACTCTAAGAGGTGTTACTATCAATCTCAAAACCTTCATAGGAACATTTGGTGGGAAGACAGGAGATGGCCTTCTTGGTGGCCACCCTCAAGGTCTTGAACTCCCTTCCGTCCTTTTATGTAATTTCCCTGCTATTTCTTTTTATCCTATAAGCCACCTTGAGTCCATCTCCTGGAGAAAGCATGGGATATAAAAACAACAGCAATCGACTAATTGATTGATTGATTGATTGATTTAGCTAGAGCTTGGAGAAAAATACTTTTTTGCACTACAATTCCCAGAAGTATCTTTTGAGTGAATAAATATTCAAGTGCTTCACTTAATGTGGCATTTAGTAACTAAAGTTGTCTTGTTCTGAGTCAGCAGATGAAACAAGAGACACATCTCAAGACTCTCAAATGTTCATTGGCAGAAAAGTCCAACATGTTTTGGTCCATGTATACTCCAAAGGCCTTCTTCAAAAGGTTACTTAGAATCAAACACAGGAACTCTAGAGCCATTTTTACTGGGCAAATGAATTCTGCCAACAAACAACCATTTTTGGAACATCTTGAGATGTTTGCCTTGTTTCTTCAGTGGATTCTATAGGGTGCCCCCAATGTCTTCTTCTTTCAACCCAAGTCAGTCCATCAAACTGGAATCTGCTCCATCAGAGAGTTGTTTTTCACTGTCCCAGAGCCACTGCCTACTACCAGTGTAACTGGAAATCTTGGGGATTTACATGGAGCCTACTGCATCCATAGCACTACTTTTATCTTCCTCTCTAGTACCATAAATGCATCTGATTTTATTGGTCCCAGTTAATCCTTGTATGAGAAAGACCACCAGAGCATACTAGGAAAGAATCCCACCCAGAAATCTGGATAGATATGACTCCCAATACTGGAATAAGTGGACCAATGGTTCTGATACAATTGTAAGCCTGTGCTTATGGAACCACTAAGTGCTGGTCCCTTCCCAAAAGCCTCATGAGATCTCCATATAGTGAGTCTTGAGCATTAAGGGCATCTGAAGATCAGTGGAGTAATTCTGGATCAGACTGATGTCTGTCGCTTTGATTCAGCAGGATATCCAAGAACTATAGTCCTTGGGTTCAAACTGCGTTATTTCTACAGTGTAGATGCACCCTCTGAGAACGATGATGCCCACCGCCATCCTTGTAGGCAGCAACTTTTGCCTCGATGTCTCCCTGCTTTTTGTGATCAAGACTCAATAAGAAGTGAATGCCTTTGAGATGTATTCCGCTTTGCCGGGAGGCGGCCTTCCCATCTGCTAACAGACTCGAGAAATCAAATTAGCACCAGCTCTGCACTCACTTTCCCCAGGATCCAACTGTTAGCAGCCAAGGGGTGAGTTCATCAGGGCTCCGTGTGCTAATTTCTTACCCTGTTTAAGTGACTCCACTAATGCCACCATCTGATGCAATTTGACCCTCCATGGCTGCGGTCGCCCAGGGCTCCTATTCTTGCCTATTCCACCGTCCCTTGTATTTATAGGGCATCTCTTTGGGGCAAAGAAAGGGAGAAGGAACGGAAACCACAGACACACCGTATACACACCTCCACCGCCAGAACTTGATAATGGCTCTGTCTGAAAGAGAAAGATGTCACTATAGATAATTAATTTAATTATATGTCTTTCTCTTTTCCTCCTTTTCTCCCCATGGGATCCAAAGCGGCTGACCCCGTACAACAAGAGAGTATGCACCGAAAAGTCTGAAATATGAAAATTATAAAAGCATTAGGCATAACCCGCCCCCCCCAAAGCATTAATTTAAACATTTCAAAGCATATTGACGCCTTCCCATTGCATTAACCCAACCAGTTAAAAGCTGAAAGGCTGTTTAAATAAAAAGATATTTGTTTGCTGGTGAAAAGGGAGCAGAGCAGGGTCCATTTGATCCTCTGCTGGCTCTTTCTTGGGTCCTCACCAGCAATTTCTGTCATGGCAGTGGGACCAAGAAAAAGCCTTTCCCCCAAGATTTGACAACTTGGGTAGGTTTATATAAAAGCATACAATCTTTCAGATGGCCTGGACCTAACCTAAGCTGTATTTGTCACAAGGAAAGACAAGAAGCGTCCTAGTTTCGTTTGCTCAGGGTTGCTTTTGGGATAACAACAACAACAACAACAACAACAACAAAAACCTGTTACACATCTCCAGCAACCCATTGTATTTGCCTGGGCTCGGGATGCAAAGGATGCTTGCAAACACACTTGGAAAATGCAGGCAGTTTTGGTTTTGAAGTGGAGTGCAAGAAGTTTCTGGAGAGACACAAATGCAGAAACAAACGGAATTAGTCAATTGACATTGAAATGGAGGAGGAAGAAAGCCCTGCAGTATGAAAATAAAACACCTCCCAGTAAGGATACACACACACACACACACGATGCTGATGACACCATACTGCTAGCAGAAGACTTGTAACCTTCTAAGTCATTGCTGTTTTCTGCATTTGAAGAAAATTGGAGGAAGAAACATCAGCAATTTAAGATATGGAGATGACACCATACTGCTAGCAGAAAATAGCAATGACGTACAAAGTTGCAAGTCATCTGCTAGCAGTATGGTGTCATCTCCATATCTTAAATTGCTGATGTTTCTTCCTCCAATTTTCACGCCATCTTCCTCAGAGTCTAATCCAACTTTATGTATGATATGTTCAGCATACAAGTTAAACAGACGGTGATAAAATGCAGCCTTGCCAGTTGGAAACCATTGCATTTCCCCATGTTCTGTGCTAAACGTGGACTCTTGTCCTGAGTACATTGGGATAATCAAATACTGTGGCACAGCCGTTTCTTTAAAGCGATCCATAGTTCTTCACGATTGACACAATAGCTCTTTTATAGTTCAGGTTAAAACCCGGAGCAGATTCACATCCCCCAATGTAGCTACGCAGCAGTTTTGGGGACACTGCCAAAAGGGAGTGAGCTGTGGTTTTGGGGAGGTGGGTTCGATCCTCAAATGTTGGAATGAGCATCTTCTGCAAGTGGTGCTCTTTTGCCAAGAGGAGGCAGATCCTGGGCCAAAGCCATTGCCTCTGCAATTGCCTCTGCCATCAGTTGCAAAGGCAGGTGGGTTTGCAATGCTTTTAGGCTAAAAATACACTCAGAAAAATAAAATTCCCCACAGTACATCATCTGTCATTTCAAATATTCTTTCCCAACTGCAGTTCTGGGAAATGACAGGCTGCACAATACATGACGGTTTAATGCTTATTATTATTACTAGCATTATTAGCATTATTATTTATTAAAAAGGACTTCTTCAGTCACAGTCCTGCCCACCAGGATTCCCAAAGAGATATGCAATTTTAAAATGTATTGCAATTGTAACTGTAAGTGTTCAACCTATATGCAGAACATATTGTAAGAAAAGCAGGCTTGGACACAGAAGGAGGAAGAGTAAAAATAGGAAGAAGGAATATGAGCAATCTGAGATATGCAGATGACACTATAATGCTAGCAGAAAACCTCCCAGACCTGGAACAATGACTAAGAAAGATCAAGGAAGAAAGTGCAAAGGCAGGCCTATTGTTGAACATAAAGAACACAAAAATAATGACCCCAGAGGAACCTACACAAATTTGAATTAGACAACGAAGAAATAGAAAGAGTAAAAGAATTCTCATACCTGGGATCAAACATTGATAGAAATGGAGACTGCAGCCGAGAAATCAGAAGAAGATTAAGAATGGGAAAGACAGTTATGACAGGACTAGAGAAGACCCTAAAATGCAAGGATGATATACAACTGAGCACCAAAGTTAGAATCCTACAAGCCATTGTATTCCCTATTGCCATTGAGGGATGTGAGAGATGGACAGTTAAGAAAGAAGATAGGAGGAAAATCAACTCATTCGAAATGTGGTTCTGATGAAGAGTGCTAAGGATCCCATGGATGGCCAAAAAGACCAACAAATGGGTCCTGGAGCAGATCAAGCCAGAAATCTCCCTAGAAGCCAAGATGACAAAACTCAGGTTGTTGTACTTTGGACACATCATGAGAAGGCATGAATCCTTGGAAAAAACAGGAATGCTAGGAAAGGTGGAGGGAAGTAGAAAGAGAGGATGGCTGCATGCAAAATGGATGGATTCTATTAAAGAGATCATGAATATGAGTTTGCAAGAACTGAGCAGAGCAGCGGAGGCCTTGGAGAGGTCTCATCCATAAGGTTGCCATGGGTCAAGATTGACTCGAGGGCAGTTAACAACAACAAAGCGTATTTTTAGTTTTCTCTGGGGTTTTTGGCCTGTGTGGCAGTGTTCCAGAAGAATTTATTCCTGACATTTCACCTGCCACTGTGGCTGGCATCTTCATGGTACGTATACTCCACATACTTCCATGCCATCACCTTTTGAAGATGCCAGCCACAGTCTTCCAGAACGCAGCCACACAACCCGAAAAACCCGCAGATGCCAGCCATGAAAGCCTTCAACTTCACCACAAGCATATTGTTTGGGTGTATGTGTGTGTGTTTCTGCACTTCTCTGATGCATATTGGTGTTTGGTTTTGCTCCGGAGAGACGCCTGCAATTCTTTGACTCGGATTTTGAAAACACGCAGCTGAGACGTTGGGTGTTTCGTTCCTAATGGAGATGGTCTTTGATCCCAGTCCCGTCCTTATCACAACACTTGATACATTAATGCACCCATTATCACTCAAACAACCCATCAGTTTGTCAAGATGGGGGGGGGGGTTCAGGTGATGGAAGGCCTCTCGGATTGAGCCTTACACAGATGGCACTGACAACATTGGCACCCTGGCCTTCTCCTTTCCTCCTCCACCCCACGCTGTAGAGATGCAACAAGGATGTGTATTAATTCCTGTTGGTTTTGCATGACATCAGCTTAGATGGATGGGTGGGTGGGTGAACATCTTTGAATCCTTTCTCTACTTGAAACTTGAGGCAGCAGAGAGAGATTGAGAGAGAAAGAGATGGCAACATCAATTATGCATTTCTAAAAAGAAAAATCTAACAGTTTGGGGGAAACAAGAAAAGAGGGGAGTGAAGTCTCTCTTTCTCTGCCTCCTTAATTGTGTTTAATTTCTCTGCAGAGGCAAAGGCAGGAGCGGAGGAAAGGGTGCAAGGCACTCCCTTTGCTGCGTTCGGAAGAACTAAGGAATTCAGCAGATTCTTCTCCTCTCCGTCCAAAGCCACCTATGGCTCCTTCTGCTCTGTGGATCTCTCTCCTCCTGCTCCTGTTTGCTCCTAGGTTGCAAAGCAAAGGTAAGGAAACTTTTGGGAAAGTTTGGAGGGAAGTGTGCTTGGGTTCCTTTCATGTCTGTGGACTGGGAACTCTCCAAGGTCTAACTGGTTTTGCACAGAGCCACTGCACATGTGTCTGGTTTGCAGCTGCTCTGAAGTGTTTGAACTGGTTTTCTTGAATTCTGCCTTTTAAAAACAAAAGTTAAACTGTAGGTTTTTGTGGGTTTTTCAGGCTATTTAATAAGCTTTTCACCTTATGAAATCATTTTACCATTGGTGTTGTTCTAAGCTGATTGTGTTGTTCTAAACTAAACTGAAAGCTAGCATGGAGTAGTGGTTTGAGTACTAAGCTATGACTCTGGAGATCAGGGTTCAAAGACTGGCTTGGCCATGAAAACCCATTGAGTGACCTTTTTCATTCAGATGGGGTTCTGAGTGGGCATAAGTCACAACTTTTGTGGGTAATTTGGGGGCATTTTAGGCCATTTTCAGGCAAAAAATATAACCCCCAAATTGGGCCATTTTAAATATGTAAAAATTGGGGTGCAGTTGGGGGTTTCCAAGGTGCCTTGAAGGCCAAAATAGCATGTGGTCCATGGACTATATTTACCCATATAGAGACCAACTGAGGCTCTCTACCTAATATAAGAAACCAGAGTTTTGAGAAGACAGTATCTTCCTAGGATTTTTTCCTTGCAGCTTCTTATTTCTTAGTATTGAAACCAACTAAGTCGAAAGCCTACTTAGCCTGAAAAAGTGAAAAATTCTGCACAGAATTATGGGGGACAAACCCATTAAAAACACTCACAGACTGAACACAGCTTGGGAATTTTTCATCCAAGCCAAGTAAATTTGGGTAACCCAGTCTGGCGTACCTTGTTCCTGAGAAGGATGGGGAGCCATAATTCTTGGCAAACATGGAAGGTGTCAGGAGGAACAGCCTGTTCATGATAGCACAAGGCATCCCTAGCTAATGATCATCTGTTCATTAGGAAGTGTTGTGTTTGCAAAGAGGTGGGAACAGGTTGGTGAAAGTGTCGACGGAGGAGCATGGAGGGTATTGTGCTGTTACCTTCTCAAGACAAATTTTGAACATGTCTATCACTGGGAGGCCATTCTAGGTCTGCACATCCCTAGAATAAACTATGACTCCATCAATATTCTGGAGTAGGAGGCTCAAAATGTAGGAATGAACAGGTCTGCAAGACCTTGCTGGTTCCATGGGAGGTGGCAGAAGATAATCATGAAGAAGAGCATGAGGAAGTTCCTTTTAAAGATTGTGGTGATGCTTAGAGCTCCCCAACCAAAATGATTCTGGGATTTCTTTGTCTTCCAAAAGGAATCTTTCCAAGCTCTGTTTCATGGTATCCTTCTCCACGTCTCCCTTTAGAATGATTTATGGGTAGTTATAACATTTCTTCCAGTGGCACCTTAAGTGTGGCATATTTCCAGCAAGGCAGTGGCCAGACCAATTAGGAACCTTGAGTATCTTAGGATGCATCTGCACTGCAGAAATAATGTGATATGACACTACTTTAATTGCCATGGCAATTATGGAATTATGGGATTTGTAGTTTTGCAAGACATTTAGCCATCTCGGTCACAGAACTCTGGTGCCACAACAAACTTCAGATCCCAGGATTCTATTACTGCAGTGTTACTGCATTGTTTCTTCAGTGCAGATGCAGCCTTGTTGCTGTTTTTGTGTACCTTCATGTCATTTTTGACTTATGGCGACCCTAAGGCAAACCTATCATAGGGGTTTTCTTGGCAAGTTTCTTCAGGAGGAGGGTTTGCCATTGCTTCCTCTGAGGCTGAGAGTGTGTGACTTGCCCAATGTCACCCAGTGGGTTTTTATACTTGAGTGGGATTTGAACTCTGGTCTCCAGAGTCACATAGTCCAATGCCTAAGAGGAACCAAAGGTCCAGCATCCTCTCCCCAAAGCAGCTGTTTAGGATAACCCAGGATGCTCACAAATACGGTGAGTGACAATTCTTTCTGAGGGATTTGAGATCCACAGGCAGACTTGACTCCGGACGCAAGATTTTCCATATCAATGTCATGATGCATGGGACCCTTTTCAAAAGCCTCTTCCAGGCCTTGTGGCTGAGTATTCTGTAAATTAATTCCACATCCAAACCAAATGTTCTCATATCTCTCCTGAACCTCCTGCCAATCAATTAAATTGGATGACCCCAAGTTCTAGGGCTGGGATTGAGGGCAATCTCTTATCCACTTTCTCCACTCCATATGTAATTTTATAAACCATTCTCCATGACCTCTTTCTGCTCCTGAATAAAAGCAACAACAAAAGGTCCCAGACAACATTTTTTGACTTTCCTTGTAGGCAAAGCACTCCAACACTGTGGCCCCCCTCCAAATCATTTGAATTGACCTTCTCCAATTCTGCTGTCTTGCATTGAGAAGAGGCAATCGCCTCCATGCTGACGGCTTAATGGGGGGACAGTGGCCTTCAGACCTCGCTTTGTGATCCCCAAAGCCCCCTCTCAACCTCAACAATATTTTATTTTAAATCACCATTATGATTTTTAGGAATGTTCTTTCTTGGACCCACACAGAAAGCCATGTGGAAATACCCCCAACAGTCCTCACAAGCACCCAGGACCCCATACGTCCCCAAATACCATGATTTTCATTTGCAATCCTTCTCAAAATGGCCTCAGGTGGTGTCACTTCCTGTCACCATTTTGAGAGGGACCACAGAAATCCATCACTGAAGCACTGCTGAAAGATGTCCATCCAACCTCTGTTTAAAGATCTGCAAAGATGGACTCCATCTTGAGACAATCCATTCCATTGCCAACCAGCTCTTCCCAATATTTAGGTGGAATCTCTTCTCTTGTGTCCTAGTCTTTGGAGAAGCAGAAAACATTCCATCCTCTACATAGCATCCCTCCAGAAAGTTAAAGATGGCTCTATCATTTCACCTCTCAGTCTTCTCTTTAGCAAGCTTCCAGTACTCTAAGCCATTCCTCTTAGGGACTGTTTCCCAGACATTTTCTCATATTGGTTGCCCACCTCTAGACATATTCCAGATTGTTCCCGATGGTCAAATAGCAGTGAGATTCATTTATATGGAGAGAGGAGTTAACTGGGATTCACCTCCCTCAACTTGGTGACGGATGCTTTCCAGCCATGAGTCAGTCCAGGGCTGCTCCAAGAGCCGCATGATCTGTCTTCTTGCCCTTTCTAAGTGACAAACAACATCTTTTGTGTTCTTGCGATGTAGGAAAACTAACAAACCTAGTCAATGGTTCTTTAGAGATCCCACTCCCATCTGTTGCATGAAGAAAATACGGGGGTGTAAGAGAGGGGAGGATTCATTTCATTTCTAGGAGATGTAATCTTTCGGAGGGGGGGTCATTAATTTGGGTTGAAGAAATACCTCCTCCTGCCCCCTTCTCTAACTTGTTATTTAATCCCCTGTATTCAGAATAGCCAACTGTTAAAATAAACAGTTTAAAACATTAAGAATATTGGAATTATTTTAATTGACTGGAAGTGTACTAATTTGACAAATAGTGTTTTCTTAGGCAAGGAAGATTGAGAGGTGATTTTGCCAGTTCCTTCCTCTAAAATGGAGCCTACAGTGCCTGGTATTCATTGACAGTCTCCCATCCAAGTTCTAACCAGAGCTGACCCTTCCTAGTTTCCAAGATCACATGCCATCTGGTGCCTCCTATGCATGGTTATGTACCATCAAGTTGTCTGTCAACAATGGTGACCCCATGAATTTCTCTATACTGATTCTGCTGCAAGTAGTCCTTAAGTAGTGTTCCTTCCCCTGAAATAGGGCCTCCAGCACTGAATCCTGGTGGTCCCCCAGGGATGTAGCCAAGGGGGGGGATCTGGGGGTCCGGACCCCCCTTCCATTAGAAAAATGATGGTGTGTGCTGCTGCGCCGCCAACACTCAAGCCCCATTATAATGGTGCACTTAGTCTGGACCCCCCCCTTCCTAAAATCCTAGCTACGTCCCTGGGTCCCCCTCCAAGTACTAACCAGGCTGACCCTGCTTAGCTTCCAAGATCAGACAGGATCGGTTTACTTTAGGATATGGTTGTTGTTGTTGTTGTTGTGTGGTTTGTGTGCCTTCAAATCATTTCTGACTTATGGACACCCCAAGGTGAACTTATCAGGGAGTTTTCTTGGCAAGATTGGTTCAGAGGAGGTTTGCCATGGCCTTCTGCTGAGGGTGAGAACATGTAACTTGGCCAAGGTCACTCAATGGGTTTCACAGCTAAGCTTGGAATCGAACCCTGCTCTCCAGAGTCATAGGTTCACCTCAAACCATTATGCAGCGCTGGCTTTCTAAATACAAAATAATGCTTTCTGTGGCCCACCATTAATATTTGGCCATGATGTGAATCAGTATTGCAGAATCCATCTTCCATTCCCTTTGTTTTGTCTGGCTCTTCACCTTTAACATCTGCCAAACATTCAGAAATCAAATAGGTGCAATTTTTCAGGCTGCACCTCCTTGTGCAAGGGCAATACTTTACAGCAGTGATGGCGAACCTATGGCATGTGTGCCAGAGGTGGCACTCAGAGCCCTCTCTGTGGGCACACATGCTGTCGCCCTAGCACAGAGTTTGCCAGAGTTTCTTACTAGAAAGCCAGAGGGATGTGGCACTTTGCAATAAATAAGTGGGGTCTGGGTTGCAGTTTGGGCACTCGGTGTGTAAAAGGTTCACAATCACTGCTTTACAGGATCATACTTTATAGCAAGGGACATACTTTACAGCACTAAAACCCTCCATCCCATCCCAGCAACAGCAAAGCCAGTAAGTCCAGCAGCCAGATGCTGCAGCCAGTGGCTGGGCAGACATAGCATTTGCCACCACACGCCAGTTGGCTCTTTAAGGGCCATTTGGACGAGACAAAGGCAGCGCCTGCCGTGCAGTTAGGAAGCCAGCCTGTTTTCTGCCGAGACATCCCTAATTTGTTTTTCCTCTTTCTCCTCTGCCCTTCTCCATCTTCTCTCTCTCCAGCTGCCTGGCACTCGTGAGCCCAGCCAGTTTAGAGGAATTATAAGGCAGTGTGAAAAGGCAGAGGGGTCTGCGTGAAAAGCCTTCTCGGAGGCTGCTTGCCCCCCAAGTATGGGCAGATCTATTCCAATTAGGGCCTGCTTGGGAAGCGTGAATTGTGCCCCAGTGTTAAGGAGTCATGTACGGGAGGCACATCACATTGCAGGCACTAGCAGCAGCCACAAAGGAGCTCATAGAGCGGCTTGGCTTTTTGCTAATTTCCTTGCCTAGAGTTGACATGGAGGACCAAGTTGCATCAAAAGTGAATTGTTCTGCTACTAATGCCAAGACAGAGGGGCAGTGAGGTACAGTGGTTCAGTCAAGCAGACAGCCAAGTTTCCAGATAAAGGTATAAGTGAGGGGTACACCTTCAATAGGGGTGCAGAGGTAGCCAGAGAATCGCATGTTGGTCCAGGTAGTGAATGCATTATAAGTTTCAGCCTGAGCCTCCAGTGGATTTCTCCAAGGTACTGGACTGATTTAAGGGATAAATCCCAGCACCTCGGAGATCTCCTTTAAATTTCATGTTAAGACTGACAGAGATTGACTGCCCCTATGACACTGGAGCCAAGAACAAGAATTCTTCAGACAACCGCAGAACAACAATAGGAGTTTGCCTTGTACACTTGCAAACACAAGGGCTGTTTGAATGCATCACTTTTCTATGTTTTTAACTGTATTTTTTTCAACGCTGTGAGCCATTCTGAGTCCCAGTTCTGGGAAAAGAGTGGAGTATAAACAAATATAATGATGATGATGATAATAATAATAATAATAGTAATAATAATGGCTGAAATTTGTTGCACAAGGAGACCCAGCCTGAAAAGTTCCACCTATTTGATTTCTGAATGTTTAGCGGATGTTAAAGGTGAGGAGCCAGAAAAAACAAAGGGAACAGAAGAACTTGGAACACATACAGATAGTATTATTTTTTGACTGCAAGGCAAGTGTCACTAAAATTTAGGACTTTTACATCAGAGTTTACTTTAGAAGCAATATGGGTGCAATCCCAATCGCCACTTACTTGCGAGAAGACGGCTTGGAAAAGTTTCTTTTTTGGCCATGCTGTCTGAAGAATTTAGGGAATTACAGTCCAAAACATGGATTTCTCCCCCTAAGCTCTGGTTAAATACATACAGATTGACACTGTAAACTGTTTTTGTAGGGATCTGGGGGGGAAAAGGTCATGTTAGGAGATTGCGATGTTGATTCACCGCAGGCACAAATTCATCATCGAGAAAAGCAAATGCCAAGAAAGCATTCCCAGTGTGAACCATATCATTTTGCTTCCCAGCTCCTCCGAAAATTGCCAGCAAAGTTGTCAACACAAGCAAGTCCGCCCTCCGCCTGCTCTCTGACTATCTATTCACCAACTACAAGAAGGGGGTCCGTCCCGTCCGGAACTGGAGGAAGACCACTAACGTGGCCATCGATGTCATGATCTATGCCATTCTAAGCGTGGTAGGTCCTTATTCCTTGCTCCAAAGCTCTTGGGCTTCAGCGGTTAAGTGTGGATCGATGGGGCCACAGACCCGATCCGCAAACATTCGGAGAAACCTCTCCAATTTGCGGGGGAGTTGTGATGTATCTAGCCTCCCTGGCTGAGAGCGTAGAGAAGTTGGTCTCCATAGAGATTGCCACAACAGAAGAGCCTTGTTTGTGAATTTTGCTTTTGTTCTGAGACTCTTCCCAGAATCTCTCCAAAATCCTCCTTTTCTTTTTCTTCAGCTGAAGAGCTGTCAGTTGCTAACTGTGACCAACATCAGTTCAGCTCTAAAGCACCACTTAGAGAGCCATCTTACACAGTCTGTGCTTTAGATGCAGATACTGGACAAGTTGTTTTTCTGGACTAAAGCTCCCAGAAACTCCTGGGGCATAAAAACTCACAAGATGTAGCTATGGGGTGCTGGGGGGGGGGGAAGACACACAAAATGGGGGTGTTGGCTCCAAATAAGAATTCTGCCCTCCCATGCAATTTTCCTTCGCTCCCCAAATTTTTAGCATTGCTAAAAATTAACTTACAACTTGTCTAGAAACAGAGTTTGGGCATCCAGAAAAAAGGGGCAGGCGCAGCATGGCATAGTGGCTTGAGTGTTGAACTGGGACTCTGGAGACCAGGGTTTGAGTTCTCACTCTGCCATGGAAACCCATTGGGTGACCCTGGGGAAGTTGCACTCTCTCAGCCTCAGGGCAAGGCCACAGCAAAGCTCCTCTGAACAAACCTTGTCAAGAAAACCCCATGATAGGTCCTCTTTTGGGTAGCTGTAAGTCGGGAATGACTTGAAAACACACAACCACAACAGAGACCAAGGGAATGCCAGGAGTTCTAAGTGTGAACAATTTTGCATGTCTTGCTCTCTGCAATGGTAGGAATTTGGAGACTGGAGAAAAAGGTTATGGGGATGAACTGAATTCTTATTTTGGGGGGAATGCCCTTATTTTGCTCCCTCACTTTGTAGCTACATCCCTGGTTGGTGAGAAGGATAGTACAGTAATGTGGATGAGGATAAGCATGCCATAATTCGGAATGGCAATCTCACGCATTTCATTATCTCCCACAAGAGCAAAAATTGCTAAAAGCTTTCTCCCTGCTGGGTGAAATGATGTGAGATTTAGACTATTTTTCAACCATTAGCCTTGAAAGAGAAGACTTTTTTGTGTTGAAAATTTCTTAAAGTTTCCCCATCACCAAAAACATTGCTATAGAGCAGCTGTAGGAGGATCCGCCTCTCCTCTTGGCCCCTGATCCAAAGCCAAGCAGCTTGCCTTGGTGTAATAGGGACTGTGCAACCCTGAGTAGGATACCACTCTTGTGCAACCTCTGAGAAAAGGTAACCTCTTGTATAACAACATTTGCACCAATGTAAAGCCACAACAAAGGTTCCTGGCCCATTCTCCATGCTGGGAGGGGGACTCTTGAAGTTGTAGTCTGAAAATGTAACTTCTTCACCTTCCACTTACATATATTCCAAAGGCATTCATATATATATATATATATATATATATATATATATATATATATATATATATATATATATATAATGCTAAGCATGGCAATAGGTGTTTGGAAATATAATCATATTACAAGCGGAGATCTGGAATTAGCCATTGGCTCTATTTAGTGTATGCTCACTGGCTTAGATCCAGTTCTTAAATAATAATAATAATAAATAAAGTTTTTATTTATATCCCGCACCTTCCTTCGATCAGGGCGGCTTACAGTATAAAATTTAAAACAACAATACATACAATAAAATCCAAAATACATCACATATAAACAATAATAATAATAAAAAAAAACACAGGCTAAAAGCCCCAAAGCCCTTCCTCTTGGCCACGAAAGAGGAGGGAGGCCCACAGGATTTTTAATCGGGGAATGCCTGTTGGAACAGGAAGGTCTTCAAATCCTTCCTGAATTGGGCCAGGGTGGTAGTCGAGCGGAGCTCAGTGGGCAGCGTATTCCAAAGGGCTGGGGCAGCAGTGGAAAATGTCCTCTTTGTGGTGGAGGACAATCTAGCCCCAGGCACCTTCAGTAGCTGCTGCCCAGATGTCCTGAGGGTGCGAGGCGGAATGTACGGGGAGAGGCGATCCTTTAGGTAACCTGGACCCAAGCCATTTAGGGTTTTATAGGTAATAACCAACGCCTTATATTGGGCCCGGAAGCGGATATAGTCCAAATATAGTCGATCTATTGAATCAGTGAAACATTATTAAGAGAACACTTGTGTAATTTTTTATTGATTTAACAGGTCTAATTTAATTGAGACTAGCGACTGGAATTAGGTCACTGTGTCTGAGTCTGCCTAATACGAATACACAAGTTGCCTTATAACAAACCAGACCATTGGTCTGTTAGGGACAATGTTGTCTATAGCACTCTCCTCCTTTAAAGGCTTTTAAACAGAAGTCGGATGGCCATAGGTGCATCTACACTGAGGAAACAATGCAGTTTGATACTTTTTTAAGTGCTGTAGATCCATCCTATGGAATAACGGGATTTGCAGTTTTACCAGGTCTTTCGCCTTCTCTGCCAAAGAGTGCTGGTCCTTCACAAAACTACAAATCCCAGTGTTCTGTAGGATGGAGCCATGGTAGTTAAAGTGCTGCCAAACTGCATTACTTCTACAGTGTAGATGCACCCTACATTTCAGGTTCTTTAGCAGTGAGTACCAGGGGATTAGACTCTCTGGATCCCTTCCAACTGTATGATCCTATAATACTATGATGTCTAGCAACCACTCCCCAAGTGCGCTAGTAGAGTTTTCCACCTTCGGTCTTGTTACTGTGACCCTTTTACCTAGAAATGGCAGGGACTGAAGCTGTCGTCTTCTGTAGTCAAAGCAGGAGGTCTACTACTAAGCCATGGATATGTTCAGAGTTCTTCTGCTAAGCCATCTCCCTTCCTCCCAACCCAATGCAAGAAGGTGCATGAATGAAGCAGACCTTCTGCTTCACCAACTTGATCTCTGTTGTTGTTTTTGACAGGATGAAAAAAACCAGGTCCTGACAACATATATCTGGTACAGACAGGTAAGAAGGAGACTCCATCCTTTTACTAACAGGGCTTCCAATTTCTCATTCTTCTTGGTCCTCCACTAATCAATCACTTGTTCGCCATGGAGCCTTTGTCATCCACAGTGCTCCCTTGAATCCCAGGACAACCAGTTGTTTGACCTAAATCCAGTTGGTCATCTGAACAAGAGTAGTCCGACTTGGTGGAAATGTACAATAAGCATTGGCTTGCTGATGTTCCATTGATTCAATGACTACTCTTGTCTACAATAGGATCTAACCTTTTGCGTAGCATTCTTTCACAGTCCCTCTGCCTCTTCTTTCATTGCTTGGTTTTATTTGGAAGTCAATCTGAATTCTCCATTATGCTAGACACTGGAGACTATGGGGTTTCCTTACATGATTTCCCATTATGAGGTGGATGAGCTCTTTGAGCCTTACATTCTGGACTTCTGGACTACAACCACAATACCACAAAGCAGTGGCCATGCACAAAGCAAGAGACTATTCATTAACCACATTCATAGTTTGAGGAACATTTAAAGCATTGGTCATTTGGCTGGAGTTGAGAAAAGTGATCTTTTGGGCCTACAATGTCCAAATCTCCTCACTCCCCAACATGGTTCTTTCCAAAAAGTAACTTTTGTACATGCTCTGGCTTTGGACATCGAGAGAATTGGGGTGAGAAAGATGGGGAAGATTGGAGAGGAGAAAGTGTGTTTTTGTCGGCCAACAGGCATGATTTGTGAATCAGGGGGGTCCTTCTTTCCATTAAAATAAAACCATTTCAGCATTTGGCCCTGGCTCAAACTCCTTATCCCCTCTTTTCCGCAGCAATGGATCGACGAGTTTCTGCAATGGAATCCACAGGACTTTGACAACATCACCCAGATGTCTGTTCCTACCGATGCCATCTGGGTGCCAGATATTCTGATCAATGAGTTGTAAGTGGGTTCTTGGGGGGTCTCCCCTCCTCCACATTGTGGGAGTAGAGGAAGGGTTGGGAGAAGACAGGCGGATTATCCTTGCTTCCCGCTGTCCCCTTGTTTTTCTTCATTTGGTATTCTTGGCAACACTTTCCCACTTTTGGCTCAAAGCTGGCTCTGTCCTCTGTGTAACTGTACATTGCAGATGGAGAGAAGGCTGAGGATCTGGGAGGGTTCCAGTAGTGGAAAATTATAAACACTCATAATTGCCTTGGCCGCGTTGGGCCTGGGATCCAAATATCCCGAGGAAGTCTTTGTTGAGGAAGGAGAGAAAGAGGGAGGGAGAAAGACAATGGCAGGACAGCTGCAAAGGCATCAACCCATGCTTGGAAGAAGAGAGACATGATCTCAAGCAGGGAATTGGATTTATTGTTGCAAACTATCTGGCTGCTACCATTAACCGGACCTTGCCAAATACTAGGGAGCCCCTCTGTGGAGCCGGTGGGACAAATTTCCTTCTCATATCAATTTCCCCCCCAAGTTAAAACACATATCAGGTGCCATTTCAAAAGGTTTCTTTTAAACAAAAATAGGTTGCAGGGGATGATGGTGTAGTTGTGTTTATTTATTTACTGCACATATGTCCCAACCTTCTTCCAAAATGGGGGAAGAAATGGTTGAAGAGAAGAGACATGAAGATCCAGACCTTCCCCAAGACCCAGCTTTGCAAAGATATGCCAAATTCTACCTCCACATTTGGTTTCTGGAGTAGAGGAGTTTGGCTCCTGGGTCACACTGATGGTTTCTGATGTAGTCAAACCCTGTTATTTTTGCCTGGACTTTCTGTTTCTCTGCCTTCTATCTTCTGCAGTGTGGATGTGGGCAAATCCCCCGATATTCCCTACGTTTACATCCTCCATCATGGGGAAGTCCGGAACCTCAAGCCAGTCCAAGTCGTAACTGCCTGCAGCCTGGACATCTACAACTTCCCCTTCGATGTCCAGAACTGCTCTTTGACCTTCACCAGCTGGCTACATAACAGTATGTTATGAGTTCGGTTGACTTTATCTTGCATGCTGGGAGAGAGAATGAGAGGAGATAAGCTGGTTCACAAATATAAATTCATATCCCATTGTATTGTCTCTGGCCTGAATCTTATTGGTAGCCCCCAACAAGAGTAACAACACTGAATCCAAGAGATTTAGCTACAAGTTGAGTCAACCTCCAAGAATTGATTCAATGGGACTTCTCTAGCTGGGGCAAACCTATGATTGGCAAAGGCATCAATTTCTCAACTCCTTGGTTTAAGCTGCTATTGCTCTTGTTGTTGTCATTATTGTTATGCTTATTATCTCAGTTTCACAGTCCACTATTTGGCTGTTCTTCCTCCTCAGTCCGAGACATCAACATCTCCTTGTGGCGGAGCCCAGAGGAAGTGAAACATGACAAGAGTGTTTTCATGAACCAAGGGGAATGGGAACTCCTGCATGTACTCAGCCAATTCCGAGAATTCAGTGTTGGGGACAGTGATTCCTATGCGGAGATGAAGTTCTTTGTAAGTCATCAGCTGAGGGAATGGTTCTGGCTGTAGAAAGAGGTTGTGGGGTGGAAGTAGAGAACAGAAAGTTCAATGCAGGTGCAGAGGATGAGAGAAATCAAATAGGAGTTGGGCGTATGATGCAGGGTGGGACATCCCAGCCATGGTAGAAGACTGCCTGTTGTTATTGTGTCCCTTCAAGTCATTTCCGACTTATGGCGATCCTAAAGCGATGCTTTCATGGGGTTTTCTTGGCAAGCTTTGTTCTGAGGAGGTTTGCTATTGCCATCGTTTGAGGCTGAGAGCATGTGACTTGACCATCTCAGAGCATGTGGTGCCTTTCTCTTTACTATTTTCTACAAAAGTATGCAGCCCAATGCCCTTTGTGGGGCTGGACCTTCTTGGTTAGTGCCAACTAAAGCAGACCCATTGATTCAGTCATTGAATGGTGAGCCAATAAGTATGAAAACCCTATTGATTCAATGCGTTGACTCTAGTTAGCATTAGCAATTGGATTCAATTGGCCTCTGGCTGGAAACTCTCCATACAGTATTCTGCTTTTTGCAAAAACTGTATCACATCCTTGGAAGACTCTTTATCTTGTTGTTTCCTGAATCTTATCCCTGCGATGCTCTGATTCCTTCAAAGGAATGGATCTTTGAGGGCTCTTCCTTTCCATTGTATGGTGTAATAACAGATGACGGGGGACAGGAACAACGAGACATCCTCTCTTCTTCCAGGAGAGAAAAGACGCCACTTGCAAAAGTTGTTTTTTTGAACCGCAGCTCCCAGGGGCTGTGGAGATTCTGGGAGTGATAGTCCAAAAGTCTGACCATAGTATCTCAGAAAGCACAGGGCATAAATAAGAAGTGGGTAGTAACGTCCATCTCGAAAGTACCCAGGAAGCGACTTAGTGCCAAATGGGGCTCTTGGCTTGAGTCCTTTCATACCAGAAGGGGAAGCATTCACTGATCCTTAATGGATCTGACAGGGAGCCAGCCAGCCATTAGGGAATGTCCCAAGATAGCACCCGTTCCTGCCAAGTCTCCATGTGCCTCTTTATATCCTGGCAGGTGGTCATCCGGAGGCGCCCGCTCTTTTATGCCGTCAGCCTGCTGCTGCCCAGCATCTTCCTGATGGTCATGGACATTGTGGGGTTCTACCTCCCTCCAGACAGTGGGGAGAGGGTCTCATTCAAGATCACCCTGCTCCTGGGCTATTCTGTTTTCCTCATCATTGTCTCTGACACTCTGCCAGCCACTGCCATCGGGACTCCGCTCATTGGTAAGATGAACTGCTCTTTCAGAGGTATTAATGGCTGAAGGTGTGTAAAAAGTCAACAGTGCATTATTAGGTGCAGGAAATCTTGTGTATGTACATATGCATTGCAGCTCTACTTGTGAGATCAGAGACAGTCAGATGCACTCTGGCAGTTGCCAGACTTGCTGGGAGTGCCTTTCCATTTCTTTTTGCAAAAGTTGCCTTCTCTTTATTTATTAAGGGTTTTGGCTGGGGAACCTGTGGTGGGACACCGCTGACTCCCTGCCCTTCCTGAAGGCCAGTCCGTGGCTGAGCCCTTGTCCATTACTTGCATGTACTTACACTGCAGGACTGAATGATGCTGTTGAACAACAGATCGCATAATGAGCATGACAAGTGTGAACACTCCTGTCATGCAATGACTGATTGAACGCTCCACTCACTTCTAAGGGGTGCATTGCAAGAACTTCCTAAGCAATGCTTCAAGGCTAACACCATGGCATATTCAACATCAGCCCAGAATAGGATGCCACCTTTGTGCAAGCTCTGAGAAAAGCAATGGTTTGTGTAATGGTATCCACACATCCTCATACAGCGGATTTCTTCCAAGAGTAGGAAACAGAAGAGAAACTCCCCAGCAGACCTCAGTCCCTAGGCAGCCATATATTGGAAGAGGCATTCCTTCAAGCATCACTGTCCCAAGCAGTTTAATGTTTTGCATGTTATTATCACTAGAACCTTTAATTCCAACTGGAAGTAGATTGATATATTTGACAGGTTTCAGCAGGTCCACCCAGATCCTGGGTTGGCTCAAAAGGGAGTTTTGATGGGCCAAAAGGGGGGGGGGGGGGGGGGCGCACGGGAAGGGAATGAGGAGAGGGGAGAAGGGAGGGTTTGGTTCCATTCTGTGGTGCTGTTGTCTAGCCAAGAAACTGCCTTTGCTGAAGGCCTTGCTTTCTACAGGGGTCTATTTTGTGGTATGCATGGCCCTGTTGGTCATCAGCTTGACTGAGACCATCCTCATTGTGCGTCTGGTACACAAGCAGGACCTGCAGCCCCACGTCCCCGAGTGGGTCAAGCGCTGGGTCCTGGAGCGAGCCACCATCTTGCTCTGCATCCGGGATAGGCACACCTTCTGCCCAGTCCGCACACAGAGCTCTGACATCTCCAGGAGCATGGAGAACAATGACAGCACAGGTAAGAGCAACCTCGGAGTCCCAAAACAAGATGCCCATGCAAGATGAAATGGATTTTTTTTGCTTTATTCTTGCATGCAAAGACAAATGATCTCCAAAGCTTTGTCCCCTCTGGATGAGAGTGTGACAGTTATTGCTCATTTCATGATTATTATTTTTTAATCGCGGCTTTTTTCTTCAAAGTTATCTGCACCAAAAACATGTGGTTTGTTTGTGTACATGTTTCAAAGCAGCAAGCAAAAATCTGTGTACAGGATTTTGCAAACATAGATCCCAAGATTCCCTGGAGCTTCCTATTCTCCTGCCCCAGCTCCCCACAATAGTTACACCCTTGGAATGGAGAATGAGTAATGCCTGCTTCTGAAATCATAGTGAATCAAGTGGTACATTGAAGGCACTGACAAACACTAACCTGATGCATCATCCGAGAATGGGAAATTGTTACGCTTGTGGCATCCCACTTTCACAAATATGAATACCAATGTTATTTTTGTTGTGTGCCTTCAAGTGATTTTCGACATATAGAGACCCTAAGGTGAACCTATTGTGGGGTTTTCTTGGAAATATTTCTTCATAGGAGGTCTGCCATAGCTTTCCCCTGTGGCTGATAGTATGTGACTTGCTGAAAGTCACCCAGTGGGTTTCATGGCCAAGCTGGGAATCAGACCCTGGTCTCCAGAGTCATAGTCCAACAATCCAACCACTACAGCACACTGGCTCCTTAAAGTTGTTATGGCATGGATAGAAAAGCACATTTGCATGTGTCAGGAAATGTATATTTTGCATATGATATCCATGGGTTTTTAGCCATGAATCAGCCCTTGGCTCTGACTCTCAGTTGGAGACCCTGATTCAAACACATCCCCCTTAGCTGCTTCTCCTTTACTTACAAGCCTTTCCATCTGGTCCTTCTAGCCAAACTGAACCACTACAACTGCGAGAACATCCGTGATTATGAAGGAGGGACAAGTGCATCAACTCAGTCGCAGGGGGAGAATTCGCTGGTGGTGGAAAACATCCTCCAGGAGATATCATCCATCCGCCAGTTCCTGGAGAAGCGGGATGAATTCCGTGACATTGCCCGGGAATGGTTGCAAGTGGGCTACGTCCTGGATGTGCTTCTCTTCCGGGCCTACCTGGTAGCCGTGTTGGCTTATAGCCTCACATTGGGCACCCTGTGGTCCATCTGGCAGTATGCCTGAGGCACGCCAGGACTTGCCCCATAGACGGGCAGCCAGGCAGTGGCATTCAATGAGTCTCCTTGAGGCTTGCTGACATGCATTTTAATAGCAGAGGGTCAGGATCTGGGGTACGTTCGCTATTGTTGTTCCCAGTCATGCCTCACTAATCCTGGTGACTTCCAAGTGTTTCTCAAGACTGGTCAGTGTATATCTATGTAATTACTGAGGTGCGATACTTGCTTAGCAGAGTTGTGTATTCCACCTTCGATTGCCCGCCTTAGCTATGAATAAACAGAGGCATGTGCCCTTGCTCCTAAGTGACTTGTGTACACACACCTTTAAAATGTTGGTCTTATAATGCATGCCAATTCAAAAAGAAGAAGAACAGGAAGAGGAAGTAATAGTTTTTAGGGCTCCAAATTTGAAGCAGAGAGGTAAAGACTAATAATTGTTAGGGATGATCCTTTACCAGACCTTTAATCCAGTTTCCCTCCCTTTTCCCCAGTTCTGCACTTGCATGGCCAACTTCAGCTTCATTTTAGCACAAAAGAGCCTGGCCCAGGCAACTAAACCCTTTTCCTTTGCACATGCTAGAGAAGATCCCAAAAGTTCAAAGAAGATGGAGATTGTGAAAGGGGGCCATTCTTTGCTTCACTTTTTCCCTCCCAGTAGGAGAAATTAAATTTCAAGATGCTATGAAAAGGGGATTCCTTGACAGATAACAATGATAATGATGGAAATATTTTAAAAGTATTTGGAAAATGGATGAAAAATGGGTTTGACGAGTGTCAGAAAATCCTGACAAGGAGACTCCTAGATAGATGAGAACCTTTGCAGTTCTGAGTTTATTCTGTGCAAAACAAGGTGCCCATTTTAAAGAAGAAGATAGCCTTTTCTACACAGAAAATGACAATATTTTGTGTGTGTGTGCAGAAAAGCTGTGGAACAAAAAACAGAAAATGCCTGTTTCCTGTTCAGGAAATGAGGTATATTATTTCTTTATTTGATTTATATCCCACATTTCTCCTGACTGGGATCCAATGCAGTTTTCTGTTTCTCTTCCAAACTCACTTCCTAGAGGAGCAGCCATCTTATTTTGCCTAATGGTAGGGCTGGCCCTGGATCATGTTCTGACCATTCACCCATTTTGTAAATAGCATTCGAGAACATCTGTACAGTATGTGCCTTCTTTGTCACCTGGACTGATGGCAAGGGAGGCCGATTCTCTTCTTATGTCAAAATGTTGTGCAATAAACTGGACTGAGTTAAACCAAAAACACTAGAGTAACTCATCACTAGAATGAGACATCTGGGAGGTAATCGAGAAAGTCTAGAAAGCATCTGGAAAAGATAAAGTGGTTTTAAAAAAAGTGTCATGGATTCAATGAGAGAAAGGAAATGCTCATCTAAGGACAAGCATATCTCACAAAGCAGAGAATCTGGACTGTTGAATCCATGGGTAAAGGATCTGTGGATATGTAGGGCCAATGCTAATGCTACTTAATAGTTATTTTGTTTGTAACAAGATACTAGGTAAAAAGAAGTCGCAAAGCCTCCTCTTCAATTTCTTCACTACGTTAATAGCAGATAGTTTGGATGAGTTTATTATCACATCCCAAACACAACCGGTTAGAGACATTCTCCAAAGCCTTGAGAGTAATAAAGTTATCTTAGGTTCTTCCTCTGTGTAGCTGAGATTATCTTCTTTTGCACCTGACAGAGTAAAGATTTGTGTAACCTGCAAACTTACAGACACTTACGGCGGCACAAAAGTGATCCAGTTTATTTTGAAAAGGTCACTTTACTGCTCCTTTTCTCCTTGATGTTTCTGGAACAACCAGGAAACCTGGAGAAAACCCTTGCTTCAGCACCATGGACAGGGCCCCATTGGGTTTGCAGTGTGTTGCATGTGTTGCCTCAAATATACCCCTCTCTTTCCCTTTCTCTCAAACCGAGGAGGCAAACTGCTAAGGAGGGTGTTCGAAAGCATTGCCTTCCCCACAAGTTGCTAGGCAGGAAGAGTGGGAACAGCTCGCTCAAGGGCCTAAAGCCACAACAAAGCCCAAAGGAACGAAAAACAGGAAAATACACACGTCATTTTGGGCTGGAAAAAATAAAATGCAGAACAGTAACGGATGTCAATTAGTACTCACCACCTACGCTTTGGTCCATCTGTCACTTGGCAAGTATTGTCGCAGGATTTATTATACCCAGCTCAAGCTTCTCTCCATCTCTTGTGCTACACACAGAGAGGAACCCATCCTCAATGCAATTACTTTTGTCTAAAGGTACTGAACCATGCCTTCTCTCCTCTCTTCCTTGGGAAGATGGTTGATCAACAGTAGCAGCTGATGGCTTCCACAGGCCAGCAAGGATGGGGAAACCCACTCTGGGTTTTAGTGTGAACCAAACAGAGCCAAACCAAGCTCTAAGCCTCCAAACAGGGACATAGCCAGGATTTTAGGAAGGGGGGGTCCAGACTAAGTGCCACCATTATATTGGGGCTTGAGTGCATCGGCGCAGCAGCACGCACCATTCATTTTTCTAACGGAAGGGGGGGTCCGGACCCCAAGAACCCCCCCTTGGCTATGTCCCTGCCCCCAATAGGTTCATCACATTGGAACCTTCCTTGAAATGTTTACAAATAACCCAGAGGGGGTCCACCAACACAGTGTTATGGGAAAACACCTGTCCCCATTGGCCATTGTAAAGTGGTGTTGGTGGTGGTGCATGAAAGAGCTTTGTTTCAACCAATCTGGTATTCCAAGGGAGATGCAGGGAAGGAATGGCAATTTCTTGGCAATGAAGGGAAGATGTTGTACAGTGAGGAGCACAAAAGGGGGTTATTTTAGGAACTGTAACATACACCAAGCTATGTTGAGAGATCTTATAGCACCTTTGAGAAAGAAGTTGGCAGCATGGAGTTTTCCTAGACTTCCGTCTACTCCCTAATGCATCTGAGGAAGTAGACTTAAGTCTACAAAAGTTCATGCTGCCAACTTATTTCTTTCAGTCTCCAAGGTGCTACAAGATCTCGCTACATACTTATTCCACAAACCAACATGGCTATATCTTCGAATTCACACATCAAGCTAAAAACAGATCTCCAAAGAAGTATGGCTGAGACTGTGTTTAACTCTGGTAGAATGTAAAGTGACACCAGAAAGCATACATACCTGTAGCTGATGGCTACTACTGTTGGTAGCGTGAATGGTGGCCATTCCAGTGTCCATTATCCAGAAGTCACTCCAGTCGTGATATGGAGATGCAGAGCTCTACTCATATGCCCTTTTGCTGTGGCCAAAGGGGGGAACAGCTTGTGTAAGCGGTGTTGGATACCTTGTTGTTGTTGTTCTGTGCCTTCAAGTCATTCCCAACTTATGTTGGTTCTAAGGTGACCCTATCATGGGTTTTTTTGTGTGATGCAGAATTTGTTCAGAGGGGGTTTGCCTTTGTTTCCTCTGAGACCAAGAGAGTATGACTTGCCCAGTCACCCAATTGGTTTCCAAGGCAGAGCAGTGTTTGAACCTTGGTCTCCAGAGTTGTAGTCCAACACTCAAACCACTACACCATGCTGGCTCTCATAGCTCCTCATGGAAGTGTCTAGATAGTACAATCACCAGCGTAAGCAGGAGTCATGCTGATGAAATGACTCAGAATGATTCCAGCCAATAATACATATAAAACCAGATAGTCAAGCCTCCTTCTGCTTCAAGGAATATATGCTGATCACATGCAGCCATTTGTCCCGAATCTGTTGTTTGCAAGGGCTGGTCTTCTGGATTTATCTCTCCTTTTCTTTTGGTACCACTACCAATTTATGAGTCCAAGTAAATCATGCAAAACAGAGTGAGCATGGTTTGTCTGAACTGCCAGGAGTGAGAGATGACCTGCTAATAATTTACAGGAGACACTGCTAGGCAGATGCTAAAAGGTGGCTGCGCTTTGTGGTGAAGTGGGATTCACGTGGCACATGGTTTAGGTTTCACTGCCATGGGATATTGAGTTAGCTGCTGACATTTTGCAGGAATCAGGTAAACATTTCCAGGAGTTGTGACAGTGACAAGATGAAGATCTTAATGTGTGAAATGGCCCTGAGTTAGCATGATGGTTTATGTTTTCCAAAGGTATAAACTGGAGGAGAGGGGATTTAAGTGGTGAAGGGAGCTTCCTAGTAGCTTAACAATACAGAGGTAAAGCAAAACTTTCCCCAGATTCTGGTTCTGGTTCAAGTGGTCTTTTTGCTTCTTTAATAATTCAGTATGTAGTTTTTGGGTGAGATCCTATATCAAGGTTGTGTAGCTTAAATTTCTGCATATGGAACTACTCATGAAATCATGCCAGTGCAACCCATGTGTTGAATTGCAACATTGCACAACTGAACCAAGACACCAAATGTGCAACTGAATACACAACCAAATGCACATGAGTTTGTGTCCATGTGCACTTCGTGTGCAACCCTGCTATTGCAGATTGCAAACAAATACAGATGCACATGGAACAGAAAGCTCCAGCCATTTTAATACACATGGGTAAGACAAAGAAGATCCAGCATGGTGTTTGAATGTTGGACTATGACTGTAGAGATGAGGTTTTGATTCTTTGGTTGAGCATAAAGACCACTGGGTGATGTTAAGCATGTTACATGCTCCCAGCCTCATAGGATGGCAATAGCAACCCCCCTCTCAAGAAACCTGCCAAGAAAACCCTATGAATGACTTGGAGGCACACAACAATAACAACAAAGACACAGACAGGGTTCGAGATTTTGCACATTGTCTAGTAAGTAGAACTAGTTTGTCTCAAGGGACTCTACATGGTTTGGCTCCACAACCGGCTTTGAACTGAGCTTTGCCTTTGCTAAAGGAGGACTGGTGAAGGTTTGTGGTCATGGTATGGAGCCCAACTGAGATGTATTTGTTTAGAAACTTAACATTTACAGGAGCCAATGTGATCCATCGACTGATTTAGGTGGAAAGTCCAAGTCCTCAAGAAGGCTGTGGAGTCCTGGGGTGTGATGAGGAACAGATCACCTGCAGGGGAAATCCAAGATGACTGGCAGCTGGGCACCAAGCTGGTGCCAGTGTGGATCTTGGCAGCGAGGCCTTGCGACAATGTGTCTGATGATCTGTAAGTGGCTGGCTATTGATGAGGTGTCCGGCTAAAGAGTCAGTAAGACACTAAATCAGCCCCATTGATCCAAGCGAGATCGATGGGGCTACAGACCTGATCACTGCAATGGGCAATTAACAACCGCTGGAATGAGCTGCCTTCATGTAACATCAAATGCTTCAACAGACAAATCCAATCGGCACATCGATTCAGCCCTTCCTCTTGCTGTGACAAGGTGTGCGCCTGTGTGTATGTCTATAGGTATGTACGCAGGTGCCATGTGTGCATCCAGCAAGCAAATTCCAGAGTTGGGAATGCCCTAGACACATTGGCATATTGAGGGCACCCATTCATAGCTCTGTCTATAGGGGTCTGTTTGAATGGGTGGCCCTGATTCTACATGAATGTATATATAATTGGTGCCTGTAAATCAGAAAGTCAGGTTTTTTTTGGGTGGGGGGGTGCTCCCAATTTTAGGAAAGGGCTCATCCATCTTGCTTTGGATAGGCTCTCTTTATTAGTTTGCACAAATGACTGTGAGTGTTATCAGTGCTTACAAGCCTACCTTCCAGATTTCCCCAAGCCAGGAGAGGATTTTTAAAAAGTTATTTTTCCAAGCTCTGGTGGACAGTTATCCTGGCTTTGGGTCCAGAGGTTAGACTGAGCAGTTCATTGGTGAGACAGGAGCAAGGAGGACAAGGAGATGGACCTACGCATGGGGAGACCCTGAAGGATTATACCTTGCCCCCAAATCCAACCCAATGCCAAGGAACCAACACTTCGAAGAAAGGCACGCCGTAGATGACCATGAGTGAGCAGCTCTCTTCTCCATCAAGGTTCGGATGTGAGCCCAGATCGTCCACACGATGGCGGTATAGCCCAGAGATTTCCTGGCATCCAAAGCACAAGACTGAGAATAGACTATGCATCTTCTCTAGTGAGTGTCACATCGTGCACCTCCCTACCTCTCCCCACTTTACACAGACACAGACACAGACACACACACACACATATGGGAAAGGGAAAGTGCAAAGCTGGGAAGAGAGAGCCAGTGCTTAATAGTAGCTTGGGTGTTGGACTGTGACTCTGGGTGTCACAGTCTGGGTGTTAGCTGTGCAAACCCACTGGGTGCCTTGGTCACGTCACACTTTCTCAGCCTCAGGGGAAAGCAATGGCAAACCCACTCTGAACAAACATTGCCAAGTAAACCCCTTTAATCAGGCTTTTCGGAATTGACTGTGAACTGCTTTTAATGGTATTCAGCTTTGTTGATTTTTTAAAAAATTAATATTTAATTTTATTAATTTTCACATGATGAATCAAATTTACAATCCAAGGAATATACCTCTAGAAAAGAAAAGAGAGAGAGAAAGAAAAGAAAAGAAAAGAAAAGAAAAGAAAAAGAAGACACATAACTAAAACATAACAGGTCTCTGAGCCCAACAAAAGAAAAGGAAGAGGAAGGAGAAGGGGAAGGGAGGAGGAGGAAGATAAGATCAGGAAAGGGAGGAAGGAGAAGGAAGAAGGCAGGAAGGAGAAGAGGAAGAGGAAGAAGGAAGAAAAAAGGGAGACTAAGAGATGGAAGAAGAAGAAGGAGGAGGAGAAGGAGATCAGGAAGGGGAAGAAGGAGGAGGAAAAGGACAAGGAGGTGGAAGAAGAGGAAGGAGAAAGGGGAAAAAGGGAGATTAGAAGGAGAAGACAGGGAGGAGGAAGAGGAAGAGGAAGGAGGAGGAGGAAGAGGAGGAAATTAGGAAGAGAAGAAGAAAGAGGAAGAGGGCAGGAAGAAGGAGGAAGAAGAGGAAAAGGAAGGAGAAAAGAGAGATTAGGAAAAGGAAGAAAGAGAAAGAGTAGGAAGAGGAAGAAAAGAAGAGGAGGAGGAAGGAGAAAGAGAAGAACCTAGGAAGCTTCCCGCTGCTTTAGCTGCCATCCCTCCACCTTGCAACCCCTTCAGAAGATCTGTACAGTCAGCATGGCAAGGAAAGCCATGCCAGCCCCGCCGTTAATGTAGTCAGTAAATAAATAAAGGAGGGCTTAAGCTTAGTGTACAGCAATCAGTTTAGAACTACAGGATAATTAACCCAGCAGGGGGCCGGAGCAGCCTATAGTCAGGTTTAAATGAACGAGTTCACTTTCATTGAGGCATACTTGCTCAGCTCCCCGGGGAGCATACAAAAAAATGATAATAATGAAGTACCCAAGAGAAGTTTGCAAAAGGCGTCAAGCGGAGGCACGCGTGTTGGGGGAACGGAGCAGCGGCAGGAGCACCGAACCATCTCTCTCGTCTCTTGGGCCCAGAAGGGTTCTTCTTTGGGTTGGCTTCCTCTCCAAAGTAGGCCCTGCGTCATCCAAAGCAGGGAATGCACTCCTGCACTCCTTATGCTTCAAGGTAGTTTGCCCGCTCTTAAAAATGCAAGTCCCCAACTAACCTTTGCCAAGACCCAACAAAGAAGTTGTTGAGTGTAAACCTACACTGGCATAGCTGTGCCATGGATGCACACTAGGCATACAGGATTCCAAAATCCAAAATACTCCAAAATCCAAAATTATCCACGTGGGTTCAATGTACACAAACTTTGATCCATTTAAATTAAATCCAGGATTTGGAGCTTATCGTAGTGGGAACGACCCCTTTCAAACACAACATCAACCACACCCAACAAAACAAACAAACAAACAAACAAGGCAAGACATTTTTAAAAACTTAAATTAATTTTGTGTTTGGACTGGAGCGTATTCAGAGGAAGGTAACAGAAATGGTGAAGGGTCTGGAATGCTTGCTCTATGGGAAGAGACATAGTGAGCTGGGAATGTTTAGTCTGGGGAAGAGAAGGTTAAGAGGTGATATGATAGCCCTCTTTAAGTATTTGAATGTCATACTGAGAAGGGAGCAAGCTTGTTTTCTGCTGCTCCAGACACTAGAACATGGAACAATGCATGCAAGCTACAGGAAAAGAGATTCCAGCTCAGCATTAGGAGGAACTTTCTGACAGTAAGGGCTGTTTGGTAGTGAAATGCACACCTTTTTCGGAAATTGAGGTGGAGTCTCCTTCCTTGGGGGTCTTTAAACAGAGACTGGATGGCCATCTCTTGGGGGGTACTTTGATTGTGAGTTCCTGCATGGCAGAAAGGGGTTGGACTGGATGGCCATTTTTGGGGTCTCTTCCAATTCTGATTCTATGACTTGGCTCCCATCTCCAAGATTATGGATGTATATGCCAACACAGGTATCCCACAATCTAAAATAAATAAATAAACAAACAAATCCAAAATGCTTCTGGTCCGAAACTTTTCAACCTGTGACAAAATCATCTGGTGACCGACAAAATAAGGAGCAACTTATCACAGTGAGGACCTCATAGGATAGTCCACGCAGCAGGAGGCCATCTCTCCAATGTCTTCTGGTGCTGGGATCTACCCATCCCACTCTTGGGAAGGTTCGTCTCTGTTCCCTTCTGCCATTAAGATGCCATTCTGGCACAGCAGAGGCAGCAGAGGCCTTATGTATGAATACAGGATTTCAAGGGACCACAAAGCCCCTTGGCACTCACATTGTCAGGGTCTCTTTTCTATCCATTAGATCATATCTGGGTCAAAGAGCACAGAAGCCGGGCAAAGCCCCCCTGCCATAGAAGGCCCATTCAAACTCTGCCTCTATTCACTGGCCTCTTCTCCCCCTCCGACCCCCATGGCCAGGAACACATTATCCTCCCCCTTCTTGGCGATCCCTTCCCCACCTCCAAGCCTAAGCCCTTACCTTTTGATGTCCAGGAGCAGAAAACGGCAATTAAATTTTGTTTTCGAGTAAGCTTGGATGGAAAAAGCATTCATGCAGGGAACAGTTGGGCCAAGCCAAGGAGTTGGGTTGACTGGGAACTGAGGAAGGGGAGGAAGGAATTAAAAAAATCCAAAGACTTTGTCCAGAAGTTTGAGTGAGTTTGTTTGAAGGGATATTCATCTTGCAAAGCACAGAACTACAGTTCCCAGAATCCCCTAGCATTGAGCCAGGCCAGTTAAAGCGGTCTCAAACTGGATGATTTCTGCAGTGTGTTTTGGACCTTAATCTATATTCACGTAGTTAAGCAGTGGTTGTGCTACACCATCCTTCTGATAGACATCAACATTGTGCATTTGACTGCGAATTTGCTGATGTGATTTCTGTTTTAACAACCCCAGTGGAAAAAAATGGTACACAAAAGCCATGGGTGGGATGCACAATTGTGTCATGAACAGTTATGTTTGTAGAACACCATTTATGCAACTTTGAGCTGAATATGGATGTTCCATTCCAATATGGCCAGAAAAATAGATGGGGACCATAATAAGCAATCACTCCACTGGCTGTCAATTTGTTTCCGGGTAAAGTGCAATGTGTTAGCGATTACCTTTAAGTCTTCCATTGTTTGGGTCCAAATTATCTACAGCAGTGGTTTTCAACCTTTAATACAGTTGCACATGTTGTGGTGGCCCCCAACCATAAAATTATTTTTGTCTCAGTTCCTAAGACCATCGGAAATATGTGTTTTACTGGAGGACCTACAAATACCTAGAGAAGTGTCTTTTCTATGAACACTGTGACCCACATGCAGCTGAACTTGACCATAGAATTGCACTGAAAGGACTACAAAATGCCCAGAGGAGTGTTTTCTCTAGCAATCTCTAGGTCCTGCAGTATGACTTTATGACTTCATTCAGGGGTGTCTCTCCTAATAGATGCCCACAGTCTTGACTCCAGCCGGTACACCATAATCGGTGCGCGTCACGCTGGAGGACCAAGAGATTCCCAGAGAGAACATATTAATCCAATCTGGGAATAATCAGATCTGCAGAAGTCAAAGTCACAAATGTGTAGGGCCAAAGTATTCTAGGCAATAACATCATGGGTTGAAAACTGTTGGCATTGGCGCAGTTATGGAAGAGAGGGGGCTGCAAAATGAGAGCATTGGCTCCCCAACAAGAATGGGCTCCTCTCCAATGAATTTTTCCTTCAGTCTCCAAATTGTTTGCAGCACAGCAACTTAATACATTGGTTGAGCATTTAGAAATACAGGTTGTATCCTACATCACCTACTTGGTTGTGAATGCATAACTAAGTAATGTTTCCTGGCTTGAGCCTCTACAAATGGACCTTAGCAGCCGGCAGCCATTCTGGGCAATTGTTCTGCAAGATGATCTTTCTAGCCATCTTTGGCCAGTGAGGACCACTTTCACAATTCCTTGTTGGAGTCTAGCTGGCTGGAGGGAAGGAGCTGGAATGGTCAACCTGGTGCACCCTGACCTTCAGAAAAACAGATCTCCGTCATTCAATGTGACTATTAGCTGTTCAGGTCAGTTGTGAGGGTGCTTTTCCAATTCTGGCAATAACACCACAATCATGAATCCATAATGTTAGTGAATACAAATCAGTTACCTTTAGATAACAAATCCATAGCTGAAATACAGGATGCCGACCATCCAGAGAAAGGACAGGTAATGTGACCAAGGGAATGCCAACGCAGCAAATAGAAGACTTCAAGGGGGTGAACAATTTGCGGCACCTGACTCTCCGCAATGCTACAAATTTGGGGGTTTGGAGGAACAATTTAATTGGGGGGGGGCAGTGTTTTTATTTGAGAGAACAATGTCCTCATTTTGCCCATGCTCTCATAGCTATTCCTCCGGTTACAGGGAAGGAACGGCGTAAGCGTGCGAGAATTAGGGAAGGCAATCTCATGCATTTCATTATCCCTCGCAAGAACAAAAATTGCTAAAAGCTTTCTCCCCGCTGAGCGAGATGATGTGAGATTTAGCCCATTTTTCAACAATTAAGCCTTCCAAGGCCTTTTTTTTTCTTTTGGTAAAAACTTCACAAAAGGTTTTTGGCTCATATCCAAGGTTGGTGTTGTATATTTATGTATTTATCACCCATTTCAAGGATTTATACCCCACCTTTCTCCATCAATGGGATTCTATGGGCAACGTCTGCTGCATGTGGGCCACAGAGTTCCTACAGGAGACACTTCTCTAGGCATTTGAAGGTCCTCCAGTGCAATTCTATGGTCAACCTCTGCTAGATATTGGCCATAGAGTTGCACTTGAGGACCGAAATTCCTAGAGAAGTTAAAAAAAGAGCATTTTTATTTGCACTTTTTTTCACTTTCATGAGAGTTCATTCAGACGCAGCCATTGTCACACGACAAAACCGAAAGAACAGTTCATTTTCTTCGCACGACGGATGCCTTCGTTTTGGCGACGGAAAGAAAGAAACGGGACACCAGGGCGTCAACGACTCAATTAACTTTATTTTTTTTTGTTTTGTTTCTAACTGCAGATTCAAGGTATACAACTGAACAACTGCTATTTTTTTTCCTTATGAGACTTATAAATAAAAATACAAAAAATGTCGACTACAAAAAAATCTACCGTTAGTAGGATGTAAAAAATATTCTCTTTGCTATAGAAGGCACAAACTTCACTTAGTGACAAATGGAGAGAGAAAAAAACCTGCAGCAGTAAATTCTTTCTTTCTTTCTTTTCTTTCTTTCTTTCTTTTATTATTATTTTTTTAAAAAACTTTTCCTCTATTATTATTATTATTATTCTTTTTTTCTCGCCAGAAACACTGAAAAGTTTACGAACAACCGCACCTTTGCACCTTACATAAGAACGGATGCAGAGGTGGAGAAAACAGCAACTAGAAGAAGAGGACGTCACGACTTTTTTCGGGGGGGTCGGGAAGGTGGGGGATACGATCGAGGGTGTGTGTACGTGTGTGTTTTGTGTGTTGTGTGTTTTTATCTTTAAGCGAACCGCATCCGTGATTCTAGAGGGACACATGACAAGACTCACAAGCTGCACGGCAACGGAAAATAAACAACAACAGAGAAGTATATATTTTCTTTTCTTTCTTTTTTTTTTGTACAAGAAGAGAAAGACATTGTGAAGAAGCTGGAAATAAAAAATAATTATAATTATAATAATAATAATAGCAACGAAATTTTTAAAAGAACGGGCACCTTCTAAAATTAGGCTAACAGGAGGTGCTGAGGTAGACTGAGCCAGGACAGCAATGTTAAAACACTATTCCCCCCCCCCCATTTTTCCTTTATACGCAGCGATCCGACTGGCACTTGTCCTGTCACAACGTTAAAAGGAGACGAGCAAAAACGAAACATTTCTTTTAAAACGGAAAAAAAAACCCCAACAACAAATTAATAATAAGCTTTCGGTTTGCTTGGTCCGGAGAAGGACGAAAAATTGGTCCTCAGTGCTATCATATATATCTCTCTCTATTTATATATTTATTTATTTATAGGAACATAAAGCGTCGCGAAGACTTCGCAGCCTCGGAAACAAAGGTCATGCATACTCCTTGAACGGCAGGTAAAGCAAATACTAGGACACCCGCGCCAACCCAAAAACAGTTCCTCCAAGGCTGGAGGATGTCATGGCAGCAAGTCGACAAGGACGTTCCTTCAAGGTTTGGAGACCCAAAGGTGAGGAAAATGATCTCTGGTTGTCATTTTCCTCCCCTGGTCCACAATGCTATCTCCTTTGTGGTGAGATATGTGCATGCGTGTTGTCTGCCTTCATGTCGTTTCCATATGGCAACCCTAAGGTGAGCCTACCATGGGGTTTTCTTGGCAAGATTTATCCAAAGGAGGTTTGCCATGGCCTTCCTCTGAGGCTGAGAGAGTGTGACTTGCCTAAGGTCACCCAGTAGGTTTAATGGCTGAGCTGGGAATTGAACCCTGGTCTCCAAAGTTGTTGTCCAACACTCAAACGACACTGGCTCTTATAACACAGAATTAATTTGCCCTGGAATTCAACCCCTCCTTTTTTGGTTGGCAACTCCCAGAATCCTCTGGACGTTGTCATCCCCAAAAACCACTGTTGGTGAATTATGATGCAATTTGGACTTATGCCTTCAAAACTCAAATTTTTTGGTCGTCGCAGAGGTCGGAATTCACTACCGACTGCACAGTAACCCAATCTCCCCCCAAACTTGGGCATTGTCTAGTTCAGCGTTTCCCAAACGTTGGTCCTCCAGATGTTTTGGACTTCAGCTCCCAGAATTCCTGATAGTTGGCTCAAATGGCTAGGCCAGGAACTCTGGGAGCCAAAGTCCAAAGCATCTGGAGAACCAACATTTGGGAAACACTGGTCTAGTTGGTTGACAATGGAGGGGGGAAGCAGACAAGCATCCGGCTATTTTCCTATAGCTTTTTGGAGAGCGGCAGCATTATCTGCAGGAACGCCAGACCCTCGCTGTGTTTCTGGTTTTTTAAAAAATACCTGAATGCTTACCTACTTTTCTCCTTTTATCCACGGATTAAGAAGTGGTTGAGTTTCAGGGGCAGCAGTGAGGACAGATGGGTTTGGGGTGGTTGGATGGGAGGCTACCATAGTTGCATCTTGCACCTACCTCTTCTGGTACAGGATTGTGATCCATGTTTCCAAATGGGACAGAATGGTGAATCTAAGGATACCATTCTGTGGGTACCCTGCTACACAAGTGGGTGTTATGGCAGTGGGGAGAGAAGATGGACAAACTCCAACCTATTTCTTCCAATTTGCCTGGCTGTTCATGGCTGCGGCACCCACAACTTTCTTTGCTTGCACCTCCTACCCACATTGGCATAGTTGCTCCACAGGAGAGCATGGGGAGAATCATGATGGTTGGGAAAGGAATGGAAAAGTTGGTTAACAACCTTTCCTTTCTTTGTCTCTTTGAGCATGCATCTTCCCTTCTGCCTTCCTGAACTGCAACAAGACAAATATTCGGGGGCTCTTCCACACTTTGCAGTAATAGCACTATAATTCCACTTTAGCTGAAATGGTTGCATCTTGCAGAATCCTAGGATTTGGAGTTTGGGGAGATATTGGGGCTCTCTGGCTGAGAATGCTAAAAACCCTGTCTTAAATTGCAAACCCAAAGCTTCTGTACAATTCATCTGTGGACGTTAAAGTGGAATGATAGCACTATAATTGCTGTGATTCCATATCTCTTGCTATAAAAGGGCTCAACGTCATAACTGTAGGAAACCAGAGGATTTGAATTGGCGAGGCGGGACACTGGAAGGCAGATTTCACTTCTGCAAATGAATGGATAATCTAGCATACCATGACATCCTTCAGCTAGGAAGTTCAACCCATTCCACCATGTACCAATGAATCGAGTAAGCAATATAACATTTGTTTTCTTCCTCTTTCAAATGTCAAAAACAAAACAAAATACAAATGCACACACACACATATACACACTTCCTCCTCACTTTTCTTCAGGCACAAAGCTTACAACAAACCTTTTTTCCCAAGTTCTGTTGAGGATTGTACTAAAACAGTGCCTGTTTCACTTCCTAACACAAAGCAGCAAAAGGAAAGACACACACAAACCTACACTTGCATGGTTATGTCTAGGATATGTCTTAATGCTTTTTTCTGTTTCCAAATTTATCCCCAAAGCAATCATCATAGTCAGCCAGGAATATGTACTCATAAAGGGATCCTGGGCAGAGAAATAAAAAGTGTCTGTGGATTTGCACATGGGTTAAATCTGACTGTCATCCTGCAAGGGATGTGCATTGCAAACGGTGCTCAAAATAGTGGTGTAAAAACTGGGTGTTGATTTGTGTGGGTCTAATGCAGCGGTTCCCAAACTTTGGTCCTCCGGACCAATTCCCAGAAGTCCCAACCAGCTTGGCCAACAATTCTGGGACCCAAAGTCCAAAACATCTAGAGGACCAAAGTTTAGGAACCACTGGTCTAATGGAACAAAATGGAGAGGCAACCCCTCAAGTTTGTAAGTTTCTCAATGGCGAGCTGCTACTCTGGAGGGGTTATGCCTCTTCTCCACCTTGTGCACCCCTCTACTTAAAATCTAGTTTGTGTAATCATAACTTTGTGTTCAAACCGTACATGCCTTCAACGTGTTCACTGGTCGCACCGCCAGCGATCGCATGCAACGGCACCCGTCTTTGCTTCCTCCACATTCATGACGTAAGGAGAGGTCTTTCTAGCATACCCTTAAAAATAAAAATGCCCCTTAGGTCAAAGGAGAATGACATCCTTCAGCTGCGGTTGTACTAACAATGGCGACACACAACTCCAGAAGGAACATCCCATGCGTGGAGTTGACTCACCGACAATGACAAGTGCTGTCCCTCTCGATGCCTCCAAACTGGAAAGCTCACATACATTCACCAGTAGATTTAAATCCATCTCCCCAAGTGTGCTTTGGACCAACCTATGTGGCAACACTGGATTGTGACAATACTGCACGATTCATTTAATACTGTCTCTCTCTCTCTCTCTGACACACACATACGCGCACACACAAATTCCCATCCACATTACAAAAAGGCAGGGAAAAGGGACAACATCTTGCCAAAAACCGACACAGGGTGGGCTAACAAATGTTACAAAAATATTACACTTTGCAAATAATTTATCAGTCCAACACTTTGCGCTTGGCGGATGGGATGGGGCGAGGCAGGGAAAGGGGACGGCAAGGGAAAGGGAGGGTTCTCCAATGAGAAACCATGATTTTTTTAAAAAACAAACAAACAAACGACAACAACAACAAACCCCACCAACATTTTGGGAGCACAAGATGTGACCTTAAGGCCTGTTCTGGCCAATGGGACATTGGTACATTTACTGCATATCTCTCGTTCTGCCTTAAATGAAAACCTTTTCTCCTTCTCCTTCTCCTTCACATTATAAACAAAACTCTACTTAGCTATTCGTATATTCAAGTTTCACTGTTTTTCTTTCCTTTTTTTCCTCTTTTCTTTTAGCAAATTTCTATTCCCGCACCCCACTAAAAACTCTCTCAATGGTTATAGGGACATCTTCTTCTCTCTTTTTCTTCCCACCCGACTCCTGGCAAGTTTAAGGCCTTTCAGTATTTAGCAACAATTGAGACAAGATCCAAAGTGGGATTTTGGGGGGGTAGAGGTGGAATTAGACAGCAGTACGGAGACACCCCCCTTAAAAAAACACAAACAAATTCCCTTTTCTTCCATCTATACACAAGGATTCCCCCCAAAAACATTTCCCCCTCTTCCCCCATATATAGATGCAGCTAAATTACAAAATAATTTTCGTTTTACATTTGCAAATATAAAGCATGAGATGAAAATTGAAATGAACATCACAAAGCGAACACAAAAAGTAACAAAAAAAATTACCCCCGACAAATATTGCAAAACTGTGCTTCTGTAACTGCAAAACAAACCAACAAAACCAACCTCCCCCCTCCCTGCAAAAACAACAACAACAACAACCCAATTCAACTTAAAAAAGAGGTAGCTTTCAAGATAATATGACCCAGTTTTCCATCAGGTGGGCCACTCAAACAAAACACCCATTTTGGTAAGAATAATGCACGATAAAAAAAACCAAACCCAAAGTGATAAGGCTGACATGGAAACCTGGAGCCCATGGGTCTATTGCGCCGTTGTGGTTGCGCTGTGGCACTGGGGCACTTCGTGCGAATGCAAACACACACACTCTCTCTCTCCAGCAGCCTGGCAATGCGGCCTTTCCAGCAATCCCCCCTCCCTCCCTATCCCTCCCCAAAGCCAATGCAAACAAGCTCATGAGGTCACAAGAAACCGAGGTAATTTCAAGTACAATGTGCTAAATGCAAAAAAATAAAAATAATAAAATAATAAAAACCATTAAACATAAAATAAAACTAAGAAAGCGAAGCCAAAGGAAGGACGTCTTTTATCGTTTGGCTGCTTTTCACGGAGCCAAGAGTTCTGGGCAGAAGGACTGATGTGGGGAGGAGTGGGGTTGGAGGAGGCACACAGAGGAGGAGAACATGGCCTCTTACTTTGGGCAGGTTGGGCCCCACTTTAAAGGGTAAGAGGGGCAACCAAAAAGCAAAGAGTGTTGCCAGTGAGGAGTAGGCTGGAAAGGAAACAAGTCAGAAAGGCAGAGAGATGAGGAGAGGGAGAGACAACAGTCTAGGGCTTGGCACTTGTGTCCATGTTGCTAAGTTTGCCCCTTCTCACTACTTATGGGTATGTACAGAAGAAGAAAAAAGCAGCCGTCCCTCTGAGACAAGCCATGGTGGGGACCCAAACGTTGGTTAACCCATACCTCGGAGCCGCCAGTGACAACCATTGGCTCCAGGGCCAATGAGGTGGTTGACTATGCTCCAGGTTTTCATAGAGAGTTTAGAGTCGAGGTCCTACTGGACATAGCCAGTCTTCAGAGCAAAAGCTGTTGCCCTTTTCCCTTGGCTGTGCAACATAAGCCAGATGACAACAAGGCCTTTTGGGTCAAGTGTGGTCGTGTAACTGGGACCTTCCCCACTACCAGCTCACTACTCACAGCCAGGGGAATGGTTTTGCACAAGGAAATATTGGATACTTGCACAACCCTAGAGAAAGTACCCATGGCTTGACTAGTGCTTCCACCAGTGTGAAATCTCTAAGAGGGTTCTGGCCAAGATGAGCTCTCCATGGTATCGAACCATATCTCCAAAACAGGGTCATAATGTAGATAGCCTCTTTGGCATTCAATGCCACCAGCTATGCTACTTACACTCAGTCTTCCTTCCAAAAAGGTCACGGGAGGCCAGTCTGGGGCATTCAGTTGTTGGGCTGGACCTTCTACTGCAAGGCAGGAGAGTCACCTGCTGACTTCACAAATGCACTGGAAAGATCACATCTGTGCCAGTGGTATCAGAATGCACATAGCCATATGCATTGTGGCAAGTCACCATCTTGGTTCATCAAGCCACATATCACAATGGCCTATTGGATCATCATCCAAGGCAGAAGGTAAGACTCTGCAGGCACAAACTGCTTGATAACTCAGAGGTTCTCTACTTTTGGCCCTAAAGGTATTTTGGACATTGAATCTCAGACTACAGTTCATGTATTCCACCATCCATGGCTTGAAAAGGCCCTGGAACCAAACTCTAGCAGATACCAAGGGCCAACTGTACTTCGCCATTGGCCATGTTGGCTGGGGCTAATGAAGGAAGCGGGAGTTAACAAGATCTGGAGAGTCAAAGGCTGAGAACCACTGCTATAGCTATCATTGGGATGTATCTGCTTTTTCTATGATTCAGTGGCTGGTTATCTGCCACCTATTCTGCCCTGAATGCTCATGTGCTCATCACCCAACTGTGCTGTGTGAGGGTGATCTCCTCTTTCGATGCAATGGAGGGTAGTGGCAGTGTATCTAAGTATGAGCAAATACATTACACCTCCACAGAAGTGACTGGGAACTAGGAAAGAAGCATGTGTGCCCAAAGGAGTACCAGGCTGATTGGAGTGGAGCCAATGTCCAGGAGCTGTTGGCTTTCCCACTCATTATCAACAGAAAGCTGCAGAAATCATCTCACTTTACCCTCTTCTCAGAGAAGGCTTGTTGCCCACATTAACAAATGTGCAAAGTTATGCCCTTTCTAACTTGTTTCTCTCACCCCTTCCCCCAATATTCCTCTTCCATCTGTATTCCCCACCCTCCACTCCCCCCCTTTAAAATTAAAATGCATAGAATGGTCTTTGGTCAGGAGAAAGTGTTGCAGCCTAAACATAATATCCACAGGGGAGTTGGGAGCTCTTGCAAACTCAACTTGCCCATGGTCATGCTCTTTTGGGTGACTGGGACCCTTTCCCATGACAGCATGATGGCACTGTGGTTCCACTTGGACTGACATGGATGCATCCTATAAAATCATGGAGTTTGGAGTTTGATGAAGCGCTAGACCTTTGTGGTTGAGAACTATAAACTCCGCTCAATGAATTGCAAATATCAGAATTCCATAGGAATCACCATGGCAGTTCAAGTGGAATCATAGTGCTGCATTTGTGGACTGTGAAAGCACCCTGGTTCTTCATGTCAAAGAGTGCAATTACGGGCAAATCCTGGGCTCAAACTGGGAAGGATACCCGAGGGGAAAAGGCAACAACGATGTGACAGAGATGCATTCATTCACAGCTGCTTCTCCCCTACTCTCAAGCACAGCCCTTTGGCCTAGTTAAGATCCAAATATTCTGCTTCCCCCATCTCCTCCCCACAAGGAGCTGCACTGTGCTGTCTAGGAACTGTCCTTCAAGAGCCTTCCTAAAGAAAGAAATCTGAAATGTCCTCCTGACCACTGCCTCCCATCATCCTCTGTGGCAGTGTCAGGTCTCCTGAGGACTCCTTGGCCAACCATATAGAGCTTCCTTAGTACAACAACCCTTTTTCTAAATGCTTCCACTCTAAGGGACTGGCTGAGAATGAGCAGGTCCACCATGGCCTAAAGGAGGAGTGAGGGCAAGGAGCCACTATGAAGAAGGATGAGCATTGTACACCAAAGCCTGTCAAACCTCCCCTTCCCACAAGGACTGTGTGGTGTCACCAATCCATACATGAATGAAGACCAGATATATCTAGCAGGGCATCCTCAGAGCCCTGGTCATGCCACAGTTCCTAAGGTTCCTTTCAGGGTGGTGGTAGCAGGGAACCAGGAGAACCATGCAGGAAAAGGATTTTTCCTTCAGCCTCACAACATGGAAGTGCCTGAAGAGAAATTCAACAATCACAGCAAAATGTAGTGACCCCATTTGCCCTCCCCTGACCTCGACGTGCATGGGGACATGACCATTAAGGCTCATGACCATTGAGGATGCTGATCTATTCCCATGTTTCCTTCTGTTGAGTCGTAGCCAGAGAACTCAAGAAGAGTTTCCTGCTTCCCTCTCTTGCTCCCACTGCTATTGCAAAGGGAGACAACCAGCAAACTGTAACAGGTAGAAACAGAACAAGGGACAGGGAGAAGGAAAAGAAATGATGGGAGAAGGAGGAGGAGAAGGAGAGAAGACCGATTTGAGTGGTGGGGTGAGTTGGGTTTTGCCCAGTCCTTCCTTCCTTCCTGCATCCCTCCATCCCTCCTTTTGTCCCTTTTAGACATAACAAAGGTACAGGTAGGTCTTCTCTATTCTCCAGTCGGTGGGGATTTCCTCTGGCTTGTGGCCCTTCATGTGTTTCTGCATGGCGGAAAGGCTTGGGCAGTATTCCAGACAGATCGTGCATTGATACGGGGAAGCGCCATTGTGGGTCCTGAGGTGCTTGATCATTGCTGAGTAATCTCGGGACCGCTGGTGGCAGAGCTTGCACTCAAAGGGCTTCTCACCTGCAGGGATGGGGTGATTGTGGAAGGAGCAAAGAAAGAGTGTTAGCCAGGCAAGATAGGTACACATAGCAAGAGTAGCTCTCGGTATTACTAAAGCTGAGTGCTTTCGAAGGGAAAGTGCTGGAACCCAGCCATGAGTGGTGGCTTCCATGTCAATGTAGTGTTTGTGGAGTATCTCCTCTGGGTTCTAGTCCACACTTTAAAGGTCCTGCCAAAGGGGATGAACCAATTTGAAAGACAGAGTTCAGCACATGTGACAGCTCCACTGAGATTCAGATTAAGACCCAGAGGAGATTCATTGTCCCACAGTTGGCACTGCTTTCACAGGATCAATGGTGGGTTCTTAAAACACTGAGAAAAAACAACAGCAATAGCTGTGCAAAGCTCAAACTTCTTTGATAAGAGGGAATTTTTTAATTTCCATGAATTCAGCCAATTTGTGAAAATCTAATTTGCATATTTTCTTCTTCCATCGCCAAACACAGGATTGAAGAGGAACTATTCAAGGCACTGGAGATTCCCCCATACTACACGGATGAAAACCTATTTTACTCTTGGCCAAAGTTGGGGATTCCAAAAGGCCAATGCTCATTTTTGTTGTTTTATTTTGTTGAGTTGTGGGGACAAGTAACGTTAAAAAACAATGTGAGCGGAGGTCATTCCTAAGGAACTCCATTGTGGCTACTGTGCCAACTCAAACTGTTCCTGAAAGCACACTCTGTGAAGACATCTGGTTGAAATGCAACAAAAAGGGAGTCATCCAAGGCTGCATTTGGTCATGTATCCATTCTCTCCTCCTCATGAGTTCTGCTTCCCAGGCAGGTTCACCTGCTAACAGTGACCTTCCCCCTGAGTGAACCAGAATGATTTTTTATACTGTACACAGCAGCAGCAGCTGAAAGCCAAAGGGGTTTGTTTCGACATCGTAATTAACTGCCTCAGTCTTTGCAATATTGATACCTGCTCTGTGCACAGGCAGAGCGAATAATGAAGTAATGAACAGCAAAAGTGATCTAAATATCGACTGGCTATTTGCAATAGTTGCATGCCAGGAGCTGAGGCATCCAGGGATTCACTCGCTGCTGGAGAGAAACCTGGAGGCTGCAAGGGACAAAGACATTCCCTGTATCTTCAGCTTGTACAAAAATCCCCCAAGTCTTCCATAAATGAGAACTGTAACAGACACCTCCTCTGGAAAACAGTGCAAGTGGAGTGGAGTAAGGGGAATATCCCAAATTTGCTTTTCGGGCCAGCTGAGCCAAAGAGGCAGAGGGAAGAGAAACTGGCACACCTGTTGAATTGGACAGCTGAGCCCCATCCCTTACCTGTGTGGACCCTATAGTGGGTCTCTAGCTGATGCTTGAGGCTGAACTTCTTGCCACAGCCGTTGCACTCGTAGGGCTTCTCTCCAGTGTGGATGCGCTTGTGGCCTTTCAAAGTGCTCTCATCCCGGAAGCAGCTGCCACAAAACTCACACTCGTATGGGTGGTCCCCTGCAACCGAAACACAAGCATCACATGGAGGAAGCTTACAGACCCATGAGATATACACCAATGCAACAAAATTCCAAAAGTTAACATCCAGTCCTGTCCTAGAGCACAAGAGAGAACAAGAAACGCAAAAAGTGGTAAGCAACTGCAACTGCCAGGGCCAGTTGGAAGAGCAATGCAATCAAGACACAACAGTCGGAAGAAGGAAGCTCACAGGTACATCGGATATATATCAATGCCACAAAACTAAATGCTAAATGCTAAACTCCAAAAGTTTGCATCCAGTCCAGTCCTGTCCTAGAGCACAAGAGAAAATGTATGACAGTGACTGGAGAAACACAACCCTTCAGAAGCAATTCCCAGGTTCAGTTGGAAGAACAATGCAATCGAGACGCCACAATCAGAGGAATGAAGCTTACAGGTACACTGGATATACACCAGTGCAACAAAACTCTAACTCCATCCTAGAGCACAACAGAGAATTTATGGCAGCAACTGGAAAAATGCCAATCCTTCAGAAACACTAAAATGGCAACTCCCAGAGTCGTGTGGAAGAGCAACTGCAAAGATTGCTTGGGTTCGTCTTTAGATACTTCTCCAGGGCTTGGAAAAAAGTTTCGCTTGCTCATATATATATATATATATATATGTATATGTATATGTATATGAGAGAGAAAATATTGTCAATAAAAATAAATAATACATAAAACACAAGGGACCTAATCCTGTTTAGGTACAAGTACAGTAGACCCACTAAATCAATGGAATTCACCTATGTGTTGACTCACCAGTTAACAATTGATCCTGTGGGTCTACATTATCTGAGGTTATCTAATAGGATTCAGGCCACTATAAAATACAATTGCCCAAATAATAAAGGTAATCTGAACTAGAGTAGGCCCGTTGAAGCAGTGGATTCTACCTGTGTAGAACACCAGTCAGCAATCACTTCTATGGTCCTACAGTAGTAAAGATGAACCAAGAGGATTCAAGGCAATAAGGGAGTAAGGGAGTAAATTAAAATATAGGGAGAAGAATAAACAGAGACAGGTGCTACCAAGACAACCAACTCCTCACTTTGAGAAGCAGATCAGGAAAATAGGCTCATGACGGCGCAAAGCACTGCTGACAGTGAGGACCGTTGTAGGGGAGACAGGCAGAGAACCCCATTATGGAGGAGGCATCCCCTGGCATGCTGCTAACAAGACCAAGCTCTGTGATGGCAACAGAAGAGACCTAGGCTTTCTATCAACATTAGCTCACTCCATTCCTCTCAGAAAATCTGCAGCGGGTCCCACACTGTAGCTCCACACATACACATTTGTGCATCTTTCCAACACTTGGCAGCTATCATATCCTGGGACGGTCTGTTGCTGCTGGTGGACAATGGCGGGAGAAGGGAGGCAATTCAAAAGTGATATTGACTGTGTTATTTACATTTCCAGTGCCAAAATGCATTTGCAACATTAAAAAACCCAGGTCCCACTTTTCAACCAGTTCCGCTTTCTGACAGTCTTTCAGTCTGCAACCCAGGAGATAAGTAGGGACTTCTTGTATTTTGTTCTGACACATATCTCCGTAACTGAGGTGGTCTCATATAGTAATAAACCCAGTTTGGGGAATCAGAGGCTAAATGAGATCGTAGTGTGATCCCTTTGGAAACAGGGTTGTGCAAACCCTCCTGCCATTATAGTCCGAATTGCATTGGTCAGTCCCAATTAGAAGGAGATCCATTGACTCGAGTCCAAAATACACGGCAGAAATAATCCAGTTTGAGACCATTTTGACTGCCCAGGCTCAGTGCTGGAGAACCCTGGGAATCGTAGTTTAGTTTCTGCAGTGTGTTTTGGACCTCAGTTGCTGAATGGTGAATCAACATGGAGGCAAATCCTACTGAATTGACAGCTCTACTCTAGTTGGGACTAACCAAGAGGATTTAGGCATAGCCCTTGTCTGCTCACTCCTGCAAAGCTTGCTTTCCACGATTGCCATTTTACAAGTGGTGAAACTGAGGCAACTGAATGGCGTCGAACCTATCTTGTTCATATTAACAGGGCCGGCACAGCAGAAACTCTCAACGGGAACATGCCAAAGGCAAGGCTGGCAATTGCCTCGACCAATCTTCCTTTTTTGAGTGGGGGGTAAGGTGGGGAGAACAGTGAGGGGCTTCCAGCTCTTTAACCCCTCCCTCTTTTTTTAAAAAAATATTTATTACAGAAGCCGAATGGAAGAACAATAAAGATAGATTGATCGTCCAAGACTTTGTTCATGAATATTTAAATATCGCTGATTTGTCTTGTCAGTGTAATTACAATCTTCTCTGGGCTCGGCGGATCCGACGACCACAAGTTTACGGTAAAGAATGGCCCCACTGTATTTCACTTGTCCCGTTGCAGATGTGCGGAGCCGCCAAGCGTGTAATGCCGCTCGCATTTCATACATTTTCCTCAGCTGCTGAAGGCTTAAGTCATCCACAATGACCTACGCTTTTTCATTATCCCCATGTCAAACCCAACTCGTGCCTGAGCATAAATTGTTCTTCTTGTTATAGACTCGCAGGCTGCCGCCTCCACTTCCTCTTTTACAATGATATTTTACTCTCTTGTTTCTCTCCTCTCTCCCCCACTGTTTCACTCCCCTCTTTCTAAGGCAGAATTCCCCCCTCTCTGCTGCATTTAAAGCCTTCACTGTTTCAGGTTCAATCCTGCAGCACATCCTCCCCCCTAAACTATCCTGATTTTATAAAAAGCCTAGTTTGTAATATTAAAATTGCAAGCATCATACTCCTTTCATTGCAAGGATGGTTAGAGTGACCAGGAGGAGGCAACACAGTGGAGTCCATGGTCACAACTGTGTGTTGTTATATACCCCATCCATGAAAACAGCTGAATATTTTGGTCTGCATTCAGTTCAAGGCAGTGGAAGAGGAGTTGCAATGATGTGCGTTGTCAACTCATGCACACCTCTGCACATGAATGCATACACCCATTTGGTTCCTCCTTCTATTGCATGTTTTCTGCCTCAGTTCAGTAGGTAAACAATGCTGCTATTCAACGCATAATTAATGCCTAACTTGGTATGTGGAAATTTACGCTGCCCCATATAGGATTTTGGCTCATATACTGTATTTCAGTCAGACTTGGAGGCCAACCAAAAACTGTCACTTCTGGCATTTCAGCCCTCCTCCAACAAGTGGGATTCTGTCCCAGGCTTATTGCCATCCATAGAAAACTTAATCATGAATCATGAATCATGAATGTTATTGTTGTTATTCACCTTAACGTTGACACTAACTTACAGTGACATCCCAGGGTTTCCTTAGTGAGATTTATTCAAAGGAGGCTTGCCATTGCCTTCTTCTAAGGTTAAGAGAGTGGAATTCACATACTGGTTTTCTATGACTCAGTGGGGATTTGAACCATGGTCTCACAGAGTCCCAGTCTAGTGCTTAAACCCATCACACTGGCCCTAAGTTGCTGATGCTGATAAACATGGAAGCCACCAGCTGCCACCTTCTCGATAGAGGTGACCAACTGAAGCAGAATGGAAGATCCAAGGGTTACAGAGAAGATCCCACTTGGACCTTATGTTGAGATTGATTCATCTTCAGGAGGCCAACAGGAAAGTGTGCTAATTCCTAAGGTAACTGTGGAAGCAGCTGCCATGAAAACCAAGGCTGGTGCTGCTGTCTTTTAGTAAGGAAGCTTCCTTACTAAAAGACAGCGGCACCAGCCTTGGTTTTCATGGCAGCTGCCTCCACACAGTTACTTCAGGAATTAATAGCAGCTTCTCTGGGTGTTACAGGAACTGTCCGAGTGCTGAAACCTATTTCCAACTTATTCCCAACATACATTCTGCAACTGGATGGATCCCATAACATCTGGAGGAGTTGTGGAGGAATCTGTTCTTAAAACAGGGACTCACCAACCCACAGCAACAGAGCCATTGGTGATGCCTGCCAACAACCAAGGACTCAGGATACTGGAAGAGAATTGATCCTTTATAACTTTGCTCTTGCCATTTATCAATGTGATAACTAATAGGTAAGATTGAATGGGGAGCCTAATGGCCACTTTGAGGACCAGTACGGTGCAGTGTGATGGGCAGAGCTGGCCCAAGGGATTTTGCTGTCTGAAACATTAGATGGTGCCATCCTAGCACCTGAATCTGGCCTCAACACTGGGGACAGAACACTGGGGACAGACTGGAGGGCCCTCTGTATTGCACACACAAAGTTCTGCCCACCAGCACCTTCCCACTGCTCCATGCCTCCCCGATATCTATTGCATTATTCAAAACTAAGCACAACTTACACCTGTGTAGAATCAGCAAAGGGATTCTAGCCCATGGGTGTATTCTACATTGCACAGAGTCTGATCCTTTTAACTGCCATGCCTCCATTGTATGGAATTCTGGGATTTGTAGTTTAGTGAGGAACATATATTTCTTTGCCAGAGGGCTCTATTCCCCTCACTGGAACTATAGCACTAGAGTTTTCCAGCTGAGAATGACAAAGTACCCCTCAAATACTGTACCAGGATTCTCCAGACATTAAACCACTGTAGCAGTGTAGTATGTAGTTAGACTCGGTGACATATTTTGGACTGGGGAAAAGTGCCACAGAAACTCTTGTTGTGGGAAGGGTCCAGGGTCTTGTTTTGCTTCAGAGTTTCCCTTGGTTGTTTTCATACTCTTCAGATTGATGAGCTCCACCTTTTTGCTCCAAGGAAAGCAAAAGGCCCAATCTCTCCTTGTGCACTCATGTGCATTCTTTCCTCCTTGCAACATCAAACCATGTCAGGAGTGACGAGAGTGCTATCTGTCAAATTAATTTTTCAGAAAGAAACTATTCCTGCTGAACAGCTGCATAATTCACTTCTTCCAACTGCCTGCATTTCATGGACTACTTTGAGTGTTTTTTAAAATATATAGGCTGGCATCTTGAATTCCAGTTACTGATTTGTAACCTAGAGTTACAGAGCCATAACTACTCCGCATTCAGAGATGTAGCCATGTTAATCTGAAATATCAGTATGCAAAGGACTCTTGTAGCACCTTTGAGACTAAGGGGCTAAACAAACCAGCATTTAACACTGGCCTTGGGGCAGAGTGGGGGCCTTGTATCCACATGCTGCATGCTCCGATGATGCCCTGACACCGGTGTCACACCATATGTCCAACTGCATGGCAGGGGGCATCATGGCACTCCTTTGGCACACGTGTTTAGACATTATGATAGCTCCACATTGACTGTCATGGCTCAACACTAAGGGACGCTAGCTCTGAAGCTCAGGGAGGAGTGTTTTAAGTGAAGATGAATCAGCTGAGGTCATTGTACTTTGGACAAATCATGAGACGACACTGGAAACCACAATAATGCTTGGTAAAGTGGAAGGCAGTAGGAAATGAGGAACGATTCCATCAAGGAAGCCATGGCTGCCCTGAGTTTGCAAAGAGCTGCTGTTGACTCTTGGAGGATGTCACAAGTCGAAGCCAAGTTGATAACAAAGAACAGCCACCCATTTTGAACTGTAAAGCTGGAGAGGTCTAGTCTATCACCAAACTGCGGACCCCAAGATCTCCTAGGATGCAACCAGGCCAGCTAAAGTGGAATCATACAGATGCAACCATTCAGTCTAAAAGTGCCCGATAGCCATGATCCTCAAGATGTTGTACCAATATTGCCAGCATTATAAGGCTCAGCATGATCATGAAATACAATCCCCCCTTTAAATTTTTGCAGTGGGCACAAATCCCAGCTGCCAGACTTCCAATACCACACAAATACACAATACACAACACACACCTAGTTTATGACCCGTTGATTCACTCTGCAAGGCTTCTTAATGAGGTTGACATTAAGTCTAGGTGGAATGGGACTAATTAAAGCCCCCCCTTTCCAAAGCTGGCCTTGGTGGCACCTGTGACCCGCTCTGTCATTACCTAGTGCCTCCCTTCGCCAGCTGAGCAGCCAGTCCAGAGGCCTCTAGGTCACTTGACTGGCCCAGGCGAGGGTTTTATTAGCCAGCCAGCCGAGTAAATCAGGGTTTCCTTATTGCCAGCAAATCTGCTGGCTTGCATGCACATCCAAACACAGCTGCCGAGGCTAAACCTGAAGCCCTGGAAGCAAAAGGGGATGGGAAAGGATGGAATATTAATGAGCCGGAGCTGCAAGGTCTCTGTGAAAAACAGCCTTCTAATGCCTATTTGGGTCTTCGTGTCGGGGAAGAAGGAAGAACACTGCCATCTGCTTTGGGTTTTATTCTTTTATTCTCCAAGGCTGGGGATCCAGGGGCCAATTTTCTAATGCAAGACCCCCTCCAATAGCCATGCTATAGGGATGCAATTCTTTGCTAATGTTGTTCTCCAAGGAAGCAACCATGAAATGGAGCCGTTTTCTTCCATGGCAAGAAAGTTGTAGAAAACGGTGCCATTTCCAACACTATTTGCAGCTCAGGACTTAGTCCGGGCAAAATTCGTATGCAGCGTTTTTTGGCACCGAAAGCAGTATTTCTTTCCCCTGACAGGAAGCAGAATTTTCTGCAAATAAAATAATATATCTGTGCAGAAATGCTGTTTTCTGCACAAAATTATCATGTGAATTCTACAGTCCCAAACTGCAAAGATTCTCAGCACTCCAGGATTTTTCTTTCTCAGCACTTTATAAGCACATTTTAAACTATTTTTTCTGAATGTTTTCATATATTCTTTTGAGCCTGACCACACAGTCTACCCAAAATGTCCTCCCCAACTGAACCAAACATAGCAATCTGAGAAGCAGTCAGAGGTCCATTTCTGGCTTTCAGAAATTGATATATTTCCACCTCCACCACCAAATTAAAAAGCGCAGGATCCCTGCAACCTATTTTAATGGCAATTCACTTTCTTTGAGGAGGAGGACAGAATAAGAATGGTCCAGGGAATTGGGAGGGCTGCAGAAATAGTCTAAAGGCCTATAAGTGGCTTCTGGAGCCCACTTTGGCTGCATCTAAACTGCAGCCCTAATGCAGTTTGACACCATTTTAGCTGCTATGGCTCTATCCTATGAAGTTCTGGGATCTGTACTTTTGTGAAATATTTAGCCTTCTCCCCCTGTTTCTCTCCAACAAACTACACATCCCAGTATCCCATAGGATGCTCCCATGGCAGTTAAAGCAGTGTTAAACTGCATCAATACTGCAGTGTGGCAGCATCCTTCCCTCCTAAGGGCTGAGACACAGGTTGTGAAAACAGTATAAAATATAGCACAAATGACGGGATATGTGATCCATGCGTCATGTACAAATCTATGGTGCACAGAGGTTTCCCATATGCATACTGACTCTCTATTTCTCTTAGTCTCCCTTCCCTCCCCATCACACACTATCTTGTTACTTTGTGGACTACAAATGCTAGTATCCCCTGGCTTGAGTGTGTGACGGTCGTAGCTAAAAACACTTTTGTTTTCCAAACTCTGCACCTGGAATGGATTCCTGGATCAGGTGCGTTTAATGATCGTCGAAGTGACTTTTTATCTTTCAATGTATTTGCAAATGGCACCAGTAATAGTTGCGAGTTGGATGGCACAGAAACATTTTAAATAAAATCAGTTGAATAAAGCTGCTGGCATTTCAACTCTCCACTTGGAAAAGCTCCTTTTGGGGAGAGTACAACTCCCACTGGCTCTGCTGGCTGAAAACAGCAACTTTCCAAAGCTGTGGTTTGCAGTCCAGAAATTCAGAGGAATATTGTGGCATTAGCTTATAAGAACATAAGAAGATCTTTGTGGAATCAGCTCAAAGGTTAATCTTCTAGTCGAGCAAGATACCTCTAGGAAGCTCATATAAAGAGGGCATCAAGGCAGCACATCTTCCTTGCTGCTTGTCCTTAGCACCCGATATACAGAGATATACTGCTCCTGGGCAAGAGGGTTCCATCAAGCAATTGCAGCTCATGTCCTATGCTGTTCATCAGCCTAACCTTCATGGATTTGTATGGCCAGTCAAATTCACAACCAAAGGCAGCGAACATGGGTTGTGGCTTCAAGGAATAGACCAATGGAGATTTCAGAGGAAAAGAGATTTCTGAGCGTCACTCAGGTTGCATCCGCACTGCAGAAATAACCCAGGTTGATGTCGCTTTGACTACTGTGGCTCAATGCTATGGAATCTAGGGATTTGTAGTCTGTTGTGGCACCCTTCCTCTGAAATCTCTCTTCCTCTGAAATCTCCCTTCCTTTACTCCTTGAACCCACAACTCAAGTTTGCTGTCTTTGGATGTGAATTTGACTTTATCAGAGATAGAGAGATAGCACACGATCGAGTTTTCAGTCTTCCCCAACTTTGTGCTGTGACTTATAATACATATCCCATCACCTAGGAGCAGGTTAGGGGATGATCAGGCTTGGATAGTCTCCCCAAGTAACTTTTCCAAGCTGTAAGCACCTGGTATTTAAGGGCGTGGAGAAGGGAAACCCACACGCCAGTGGCTTAACAGCATTACTCTCCTCTCCACATCACATGCAGCTTTTCTTCTGCATTTTAAATCCTGCACACATGTCACACACCGGTTGCGTAATCCCATTAAGGCAGCCAGCAGGGTGGGGTGCAGCGGGGTGCATGTGCAAGAGAGAGAGAACTGGCCCGGCAAGCTCCAAGCAGCACCTTAAGCAGAGGAATTGAGATCTCCCATCTGCTTATTAAGGTCATATGGCAGAGCACCATGCAAAGCCTCTCTCCCACCTCCCTTCCTCTGCCCCCAGTTTTTCAAAGAGGAATTAAATTATATCTGGAAAGACAAGCCAGGGAGAGTATATCCCAATGGACTCCTTGGCTTCAGAGAGGAAACAGGGCTCCTCATCTTTGGTAGATGGAGAAACTCTGGGGAAGGAGGATTCATCACAGTTTGGTTGTTGTTGTTGTTGTTGTTGTTGTTGTTGTTGTTGTGTGCCTTCAAGTCATTCCCGACTTACGGTGACCCTATCATGGGATCAAGTGAAGGGGTGCCTTCCCCAGAGGGATCATGTTAAAATGAGTGCCACAATCCACCTCTTGTGGGAACCTGCTGAGTGCCATCCTGTTCAGATGCACATTAGGAATGACTTATGCATGAGGATGCCCTATTTTGTATGGAGTCCAGGTGACTATTCACTCATCCTTGCTATTTTATATAAGGGACACCATTTTATTACGGCTGTTGTATATAATGGGACCTGAGCATCCATGGATTTTGGTATCCATGGGTGCCCCAAGGGATACCAAGGACTCATTCTGTGGACTTCTCCACCCTTTGACTCAACCAGCTTACCTGTATGGGAGCGCAGGTGCCTCTTGAGGGCGGTGTGGCTGGGGAAAGTGCGGTTGCACTCACTGCAAATGTAGCTGCGCACGCCGGCATGCACCTCCATGTGCTGCTGCAAGGCCGTCTGCGTCTGGAACCGTTTCCCGCAGAGAAGGCAGAAGACCGCCATGTCAGAGCCTGGAGAGTGGAAGGAGAAGACAATGAAGAAGTTCTCATGAACCGTTTGATTTTTTTAAACCCCCCAAGTGGGTTCTAGAACACTCTAGAACAGTGGTTCTCAACCTTCCTAATGCCACGACCCTTTAATATAGTTCCTCATGTTGTGGTGACCCCCAGCCATAAAAGTACAGTGTCTCAGTTCCTAAGACCATCAGAAATATGTGTTTTTGATGGTCTTAGGTGACCTCTGTGAAAGGGTCGTTCGACCCCCCAAAGGGGTTGCAACCCACAAGTTGAGAACTACTGCTCTAGAACAAGTCACAGTTCCAGTCAGTGTACCAAGGTGGAACCAGGACCGAAATGCCAGCTTGATGGGAATTTCAGCTTCAATATTCCCACAAGTTGCTAGTCCTCATGCCTGAAAAGACAGAAACTTACTGACCATGGTCAATGAATGAAGGCAGTGGAAGAGATATGCACATGAAGGACACTTCCAGCAACTGGCTTTGTTAAGGGTCCAAAAAAGAATCATTGTTAAAGGAATGTAGGCTGTGCATGACTTACATAAATTAATTCCACCATTTTCAACCACAACGTATCATTTAGTTTGGTTAGGCCAGACACTGAGAGTGGCCCAGAGGTAAGTGGAATTTAGAAGCATTTAACTACCTGAAATCTTACTCCAGGACTTTTTTTTGGTCTTTCTGAGATTGCCCACTTCCAAATACATCTTTGTAGCCAAGATGACTAGGAGCTTAAAAATCACAACATGGAACAAATTCGTTTTAAATAAATGAATGTAGTGCATGGTTTGCCATTCCTTTTGCCTTCTAGAATCCTGCTTAGGCTGCATCTGCACTGCAGAAACAACACAGTTTGACACCGCTTTAACTCTCATGGCTCCATTCCTATGGAGTTGTTATGGCACCAGAGCTCTCTCATAGAGAAGGCTAAACATCTCTCAAAACTACAGATCCCCAAATTCAATAGCACCGATTCGTGGCAGCTAAAGTGGTGTCAAACTGCATTATTTCTGCAGTGCGGATGCAGACGTAGCTCCTTCTAGGTCCTGAACCCAGCAGGTCTAGAAGAAAAGGAAGTAGGCAAAAGGAAATGTAACTTTAATTGGTACAATTTATTCAGTTTGCTGTGTTCGTATCTCTTTCCCCCCTCCTTTTAGGGATTTTTGGCAAGATGGCACACCATAAGAGGAAGAAACATCTTCTTGCAAGGGATCGGTACAAACAGAGAGACTTTTAAGACAGATAGCAATATCAAAAGCTGTTATACAAAAAGGCCGTATTAGCTAAACATCTCCCTCGCTAATGAAACTCAACCGTACTAGTTAGAAAGGAAATTAAAATAAAATAAAATAAAAATAAGAGGCAAATTAAGAAAACGATATGGAGAATTTCAAATAAAGGAAGAAAGGAGCATTACGATGTGCAGACGGTGGCATTTAACCTTCATCAGCTGAAATTGGGACTAGAACGCTCTTTCTCTCTCCCCTTCCTAATGCGCTTGAAGTATATCTTATCTACAAGCAAGAGGCAATTTTGAAGAAGTAAAATTAAAAATATTAACGATCGCTTTAAAAATGCCTCATTGCGGGAGAGTGGAAGGGGAAAAAAATCCATTGGCTCCAGTTTTATTTTGATGACTAGTTAATGGCAACAGTAAGACCTTTATGACCTATCCTGGAAATACAGAGATGTTCAAAGGCAGCTTGACAGGGAGGGAAACACAGGTAAGAAAGATGGGTTGCTTATGGTCCATGGTTGCTTCTTCCAAAGAAAAACCCTACCTACATTCCTCTGACCTTAAATTTCTTCTCTTTAAGTATCCAAACCACTTTTCTAGCCAATCTTTGGGGAAGGGGAAGAACTGAGCGCTGCTAGAACATCCTACAATGTTCTTGCCTATTGCAAATACTCATCCATGCAGTTACACACTGGTTGTGCTGCTCCATCCCTCTGCAGAAAACCAGCATTGTGCAACCAATCCTGCATCTATGGCCATCTACCTTTTAAACTGGATCGGTTTGAAGCCATCCAAATGACCCTGGTTCCCACTTGAATTGATTTGCTGAAGCAATTTGGAGAGGGGGCCCATGCGCTAGACCCATTTAACCTGCGTCTTTTTGACGCTGATTTTTTCCACATATTTTTGGATAAAGCAATTCTGCGCAAGTGTGAACCAGATGCGGATCAGAATTGATTTAAGTTTGCCCTTCGGCCGGCTGGAGCGGGTCCATTTTGAAGTGGTTCATTCATCAATGTGAACCACAAGTGGGTTATTTTATTTTATGTTGCAGCACAAAAATGCGATCGGGGCAAATGTAGTGTGAACCACACTTCGATGTCGAATCGATCCATCGATTCGGATCACACACCGATTTATTTGTCAGTGGGAATGAGGCCTATCAGTGCGCCTCCTTATGCAACAAGGCATTCAAACCAACTCTCCCTCGAAGAAGAAAAGCTGCTCAGTTAGGGAAACTTTTTCCAGCGGAGTCTCCATTTGTCTCCTGCTTAGATGAGAGAGATGTCTGTCTTGAGAAGCAGAGTTTTTCATTGTACAAACTCAAGAACTGGCTTGAATGCTTGTGTTTCACAGTTTGCAACCTGAAACACACCTTTGTGAGATTTGGACAGGAAAGCCGGCGTCATGCTCACTGCCAGCTAAACATGACCTCTGACTCCATCTATACCAATGGTACAAGGCACGCTTCCATGAGTGTGCTCCAGACAGGAGATGGGTTGCAGGAGAAAATTATGGCTTTGGTCTCCCAGAAGGCTTCACAGAGCTTGAGATCGGGGCTTTAGCTATGGAAACTGGGGTGAAAAATGAGGGCATTGTCCCCCAGTAGGAATTCCCCAACCCAAATGAAATGTTCCTTCAGTCCCCAAATTTCTAGCATTGCTGAGAATAAGACACTGAAAACTGCTCATGCCTATAACTCTTCTCTTTGCTGGGGCTGCGTCCACACTGCAGAAATGATCCAGTTTGATGCTGCTTTAATGACCATGGCACCAGAGTAGTTTTGTGAGACATTTAGCATTCTCTATCAGAGAACTCTGGTGCCACAACAAACTACAGTTCCCAGGATTCCCTAGCACTGAGACAGGGCATTTAAAGTGATCTGAAACTGGATTATTTCTATAGCATGTTTTGGTCCTGAGTCTATGAATGCTTCGGTTACAACTTCTTTTGCACAGCTAAGACTCAAAGGTGCCGCGAGATCCCTTTGCATGCTTACAGTCCAGACTAACACGGCTTTGTCTCTGGATTCTAAACCTCTAAATGCTCACTGAAGTTTTAAGTTACTGCAATTCTAATTTTGTCCCCTTCCCTCTGTAGCTCCATCCCTGCACCAATCCTTAGCACAAAGCTTTCAATGGCTTACATCCAGAGAAAGTAAATCTCCCCCCACCCCAAAACCGCTCCGTTCCAATATTTACATGTCCTCAGTAACAAATGCCCACTGACCTTTGCGCTATTAAACAATTTGCTTTTGTTTATGCATACTTGATTGCTCTGAAACATTATGACTCAGTGCAAATTGCAATACCCGGGGAAGATGAAAGCGAGCAGAACGCCGGCCTTCTTGTTTTATTTAGCGGCCCCTTCGAACGTGGGGAGGGAACCACTTTCTAAAATGATTGAGAAAATTATATTAGCCATTCATTAGCAACGCCGCACTATTCCAGAGTAATCGCTGGGTCTATCGTGCTTTTAAATGGTGGGGGGATAGGGTACGAAAAGGAAAGAAACCACTAGAAATCCCCTGCCAGGAGTGAACCCTCTCCTGAAAGATGTTTGCAAGGCGCAGGGAGCTTTGTCAATGGCTTCCGCCACAAAGGCCCAATTTTGGCTGGATGCTCAACGTGGGTTGCTGCAGGGAGGCTTGCAAATGCCAGCTTACTGACCATATTCCTGCTTCTGATCCTAGCAAAAAGAAGGCATGAAGTTGCCACCCACGTCTGAAGCAAAGTCGACGGTGGGGGGGGGGGGAGTCATGGAAAGCAAAGGACAGAACAAGAAAGACATTAAAGGAAGGATATAGCAAGATCTCATCTTTATTTTGACTTGAGATCCAAGGTTACTTACAGCAAGGTAGAAACAGAAGAGTGCTAAAAACCTGGGGATAGAAAAGTTAACACCTCAATGGGTCCAAAATGCTGCAGTCACAGGAATTATATTGAAACATATAACTTTTTTGTTGTTGTTGAAGCAGCTTTACCAGCTACTGGTTCATTCAATCCAAAATGCTGGTTTTGTCCTGTAAAGATTGTACAGCTTAGGTCTAAACTGTATGAAAGACCTGTCTGAGTCTGCCCAAATCTTATGATCCTTAGAGCAGGACTTTCTCTTGGTCCCAACATCATCACAGGTTTGTCTAGAGCAGCGGTCCTCAAACTGTGCTCTTTAAGGGATTTTGGACTTCAGCTGCCAGAACCCCAGACTATTGGCCAACATGGTTCAGACTTCTGGGAGCTGAAGTCCAAAATCTCTTAAATGGCACAGTTTGGGGACCACTGGTCTAGAGTGTGTTGTTGTGGTTGTATGCCCTCAGGTTGACTCCAACTGATGATGACCCTATCATAGGGTTTTCTTGGCCAGATTCATTTGGAGACAGTGTGCCATTGCTTCAGCATAGTGTAAATATCTGTTGATGGGCGTTACATTACCTAATCCTTTTATTGGATACCACCACCACCAACAACAAATGTAGATCAATGGTCAATAAGAACGACCGACAACCCACTGCAAAATAGGCATGCTCAATGTGCAAAGACAATGCACAGAGGCAATGCATATTCACTCACTATGCTGTGTGCACAATGGTCCTAATGTGAAACTCCTTTTGCACCTCTTCAGTTGGCTATGACCATTGTGCGTTGTCCAATTGTTTTTTTACTCTGCCTGAGTTGTACAACTTATGCCTGCAAAGGATGTTGGCTTCTGAGTATAATGTTATGTTCCTCAGTGTAGGATTTCAGCCTTACGTTTTGCAAGAGGAGACCCAAAATGGGATGGGAAGACAAACCAGGGAAACACAGGAGGAATTCCTGCTGGGGGAGTGAGCAAGGCCTTGACTCGGGTTTTCTGTCCTCAGATGATAATTTTGGGAAACTGTTGGACTGCCACTCATACATACCTGGGGTTCTCTGTTCCAGGGGTCCACAAATGGACATTGATGATCCCCATGGGATCTCGAGAAATGCTACATCAAGGACTGCCAGACTCTGAGTAGCAGCAGTTGTTGGAGTTCATGCCAATGATCTAGCCTAAGTTTCCATTAACTTAATGGGAGCTATCCAAGGTGCCAAATCTATTCAGGCTCTTAAAACCTGGAGTAGCTTCACTACTCCACTGACATGAACATCACCAGTCGCCATTGGCTCTGGGGGAGTTTAAGACAGCAATTTCTACTATCAGATGGACCTACATCGAGAGGGTGACAGAGGGCATTTGGGTGAGGGCCCCCTGAAATCTGGAGGGCTGAGTCTCTCCTCTAAATATAGGATCGATCTCATACAATGAGCAACAGCCCCTGAACCCACCCAACCAAAGCCTGTTCATAAAGGAGAACTCTCATTAATGCAAGCAGCTTTCTTGTGTCTCAGCCACTGTCGATGTATTTGGTTAAAAAAAAAAAAAATCCAACCCAAACCCTCCTTTTTCATTCAAGTGCGCGCCTGCCTCCCCTCCCAGTACAAAACCCTGCAGCATGCCAGCTCCGTGGGAGACAGGTTTCTGTCTGCATCTTAAGAGGATGCAAAAGAAGTTGGGTTGACAGCACAACATAGAGTGCAGCTCCTCCTGACGCCTGCTTTATCTTTACAATTTGTAACCGGTGCTTTTAAAACTCTCCATCCTTTTCTCTATGGAAAAGTCCCTTCCACTGTACAGCACATTTCTGGACTTCGTGCCATCAATTTCAAACATCCGACCCCCCCAAAATAGTTGTTACTTTGCTGTTATGAACACAGCCATATTTGACACACAAGAGTTGCCTTTTGTACTTGACCAACTGTGAAATAATGCCTCCTAGAGAAGAGGTCTGCAGTCAAAAGATCGCTGGCCGCTAAGGCCAGGCACAGTGAGGTCAATCAAAAGATGCCCCATTTCTACCTATGAAGAAGTAATGCTAAACTCAAAATCCTTGCAGGTCCCACCAAGGCTGGTTACAAAGAACACTCCAAAAATAGTTTTTTTTGGGGGGTTTTTTCCAGGCCATGTGGCCATGTGGCCATGTGGCCATGTTCTAGAAGTGTTTATTCCTGATGTTTCGCCACCATCGGTAGCTGGCATCTTCAAAGAATGCATTCTCTGAAGATTCCAGACACAGATGCTGGTGAAACATCAGGAATAAACTCTTCGAGAACATGGCCTCATAGCCCAAAAAACCCATAAAAAATGATGGATGCCGGCCACAAAAGCCTTCAAGTTCACAACACTCCAAAATATTTGGGCGGCCGGGAGTTTGAAGACTTTTTGTACTTGGAATGAACCAGATTAAATAATTTGGAAAAAAAAAATCATTATGGACCCAAGAGTTACGACAAAAGTTTGGGTTGGGGAGGGAATCTTGCTGCTTTGCTGTCAGCTACGCTCACTTCTTTTGCTCAATTTATATCCCACTACATGCTTTTCCTAAAAAAGAAAAGCCGCAGGGTAGCTTTGTATGGAGCAGACGCAAATGCGTCTCCACCTACAGTAAACAAATTTGTCAGCTCGCTTGCTCATTAAGCTCTGTGCGTTCTCTCTCTCATTCCCCTTTCCCTTCCCTCGCTGCCTCTGCCCGCCCTGTCCAGGGTGGGATTTATTGGTACTCGGATAATGAAAAGAACATGAATAGATTTACTAATTTTGCCAATCAATCTGAAAGAGGGTAAAGGGAAATAAAGTTTCCGAGAGCAGACTTTTGACAGTGAACCAAATGCTAAACAAGCAGCCGAATAAAGTCTTGGAATAAACTGGGGTTACTCTTGTTTCTCCCACAGCCACCAAGAAACCAAGGCCTAAATCTAAAATTCTGCAAGGTGGGATCATTGCAAACAAATACAAAATGAGAGCTGGCTGCTCGTTTTTTCAGAAATGGACAAGGAAAACCAAACTGAAGCCAACTTCTCATACTGTTGGTGGACTCAGCAATATTCAGGAAGGTGGGATCATTGCAAACAAATGCAAAAGGAGAGCTGGCCACTTATTTTTTGAGAAATGAACAAGAAAAACTGAACCAAAGCTAACTTATCCAACTGTTGGTGGCCTCAGCAATATTCAGCAAGGTGAAGTTGGCTTCAGTTTGGTTTTCCTTGTCCATGTCTCAAAAAAGGAGCAGCCAGCTCTTGTTCAGCATGTGTTTGCAATGATCCCAACTTGCAGAATATTAGATTTAGGCCTTGGTTTCTTGGTGGTTGTGGGGGAGACAAGAGTAACCCCAGTTTATTCCAATACCTCACTTTTCGAGCAATGAAGGAAAACCAAACCAAAGCCAACGTATCCTACTGTTGGTGGACTCTGCTGAAACGGCAGGCCAAGATAACACTTGAGGAAGAATTAATGAGGCGAAGAATTAAAAACACACATTTAGAGATGCAAACGCGGCTCTCAATGCAGAAATTCCTCTTATCTCATTCCCCATTTTGGTGGAAACAAAAAAACACCCACCCCCCAAAGGAATAAAACCCCACCGGCACACCACACCACACACAGCCAATGGCAAACTCTCTCCCCTGTTCCAAAATCCACCCCCTCGCTGGCAACAAAAGTGGCTGTATCCACAAAGGAGTAAATCCCGCGAGGTATGCAGCCCTCTGGTCTGTAACTTTCAAAATGACAGCAGGATCAGGGCAAAGGTCAGTGGGTCTGAGGCCCCTACGCACCTCGGCCAGCTGGGGAGTGGAGGCCCCGAGCCGGCAGGACGCCCGGCCACAGAAGTCCCCGGTAAGTAGCACCCGCTGGGGCCAAGAATAAAGGTCGCCAGCGGGAGGGGAAAGCGGGACAATGCTGCCAGGCCAATGCGCAGGCCCGGAACAAATCCACGCTGGCACGGCGGGGACCTCATTTGTGAAACTAATTGGCCCCCCAATTGAAAAGGCAGGGGTGCTGGGGGGGCAAAGAGAAGCACGCAATCCAGGCCTATTTCAACGGCCAACGGTGTCAGGAGAGGCAGAAAGGTAACCAAAGCGAAGCTATGAAAAGGCCTCATTAGTACAATTACTATTGTCATGAACGTTAAGGAGAGAGATGCAATGAGCGGCATCATCTCCAGGTGCTTCATGGCAGCTGCCTCCACTCCACTTCGTGGCATCTGTCTACTGTAAGGTGGAAATGGCCTCCCTGTCGAGCAGTGGCTCCCAGACTTTGATCCTTCAGATGTTTTGGACTTCAGCTCCCAGGCTTCCTGATTGTTGGCTTAGTTGGCTGGGGCTTCTGGAAGTTGAAGTCCAAAACACCAGGAAGACTAAAGTTTGGGAATCACTGCTATATAGTGTCATTCATTGGCCTGCGGTCCATTCTTGAAGGGAGAGACTTAGATGACTCTAGGGTGACCCAAACTAAGTCAACCGACTCCCAAGAAGACTCTGGATCATGAAGCTCTAACTTGTGTCACCTGAGTCCTTTCAGTGGCAGTAGCAGTCCAACAACAACAGCATATTTGTATAAAGCAAAACGAAGGTGACAAAATATTACAGACAACAACCATATATTTTACTGGACAACAACTTGTTAACTTAAAAATCAGTGGTAGGGAAAACCTTAGTAGGTCAGGCGTGCCACCCAAGTCTCTTTCACAGTACTTAGTTATAGCACTTGGATTCCATTTTAGCTGCTGTGGCTCCATTCTAGGAAATGTTGGGATTTGTAGTTGGTCAGAAACCTGAACTCTCTGGCAGTGATGTCTAATGACTTCATGTCATTCTATATGTTGCAGCCATTTAGGCATTGGATTGGTCAAAGCAATCCCAGCAAAACGAATTTGGGTAGATTTCTCTTCTGTGGGAGCCTCAAGTCAATATGGTTTAAACTCATCTTGAAGCAGCTTCCAGCCGTGAAGAGATCCAATGCTGGTTCTAGAAGGACTCTTTGGCTTAAACCACTGGAACTGCCATGAAATGATAGGTAATATCCACCCCCAAATTACAGAAGACAGAAGTGACATCTGAGTGGCTCTCAGGTGGCTCACAACAGATCATAATTCTGCTGGCTTAGTTCCAGTTGTCTGCCAGTCAAACACTGGTATGAAATTTCCTAATATTGAACAAGTCGCTAGTCCATCCAGCCCAGTGACCAATAGCGCCTTTCCTGGCTCCCAAGGTCTATAGTCCTTCCAGTTACCCAAGATCCCTTTAAACCAGGAGTGGGGAAACTAAAACCCATGTTCCACATGAAGGCTATGAGGTCAGCTTGGGACCCCCCCCCCCCACCCCCCCCGGTTTGAAAGACCCAAGAGCCCCCCAACACACCCAAATTTGGTGAGAAGATCACCTCCAAAGAGGCAAACTGTTGCCTCTAGAAGAGCCACATACCTAAGATTTTCCCCCAATCCCCACCTAAAGCCATAAAAATGAGCCTCTAGTAGTTGAAAACATAAACTGGAAGTCACACATGGCTTTTTCTGGCCACACACTGGCCAACTGTCAGGCAGATGCAGCTGGCCAAGAGCAAAAATGGCCCCTCACTCTCCCTGCAGTTGCCCACCCATTTTAAATGGGGATGCTGGGGATCTGTCCCTCAATCTTCTGCATCCTAGCACCCACCAAGATGCACTATGTATTTCTTGCTTTCTGGGTGGAAGCCGAGTTTGCAAAGGAACCCAGGAGAATGCCTCTGTTCCTTTGGCTGGTTGCTCAGGGGAAGGGTTAAACCCACTGGTCTCCCCTTTTGCATGCTTCTACTTGGCAGGGGACAGACAAGGAGGAGATGGGGATGGAGAAAAGGAGCCCCTGCCTCCCCCTGGCTCCTCTTTCCTCTTCTGTGCCAGGAGGCTTTGCCCCGGGTGAAGACAGAGTGGCATTTTCACTGAGTCTCCCAAGGGGTGCGCCTCCTTTCTCTCCCTGGACTGCTCTTAATTTCTGGCCATGTTAACCCATCCACAAAACAAAGTGTTTGGCTCCATTCGAGAGAACACTTTGTTTTCTGTTTGTGTAGTTTTTCACTGTCACCAGAAAACCAGGGGCTGAAAAGACAATCTGGCTGCGTGTCTTTGTATAAATTAAAGAGCGCTCTCCATTCCATTTAAGAAGAAGAGCCTCCCTGTGGCAGAAGGCCTCCTCTTCCTCTTTCTTTTCCTTCTCCTCCTCCTCTTCTCCTTCCTCTTCCTCTTCCTCCTCTTCGTTCTCTTCCTCTTCATTCTCCTCCTTCTCTTCTTCTTCTTCCTCCTCCTCCTCCTCCTCTTCTTCCTCTTCCTCATCCTCCTTCTCTTCTACTTCTTTTTCTTCTTCTTCTCCCTCCTCCTCCTCCTCCCCTTCTTCTTCTTCCTCCTCCTTCTCCTCTGCAACTACCAGGGCTATTTCTTTGAACTTTCTTATTCTGTATATTTCTTTCAGGTCAGAAGATGTTGTGCTGATACCCTGTTTATTGTCAAGAAAGAAAGCCAACGTTTCTAGATCTCATGAAACAGGAAAGGTAGAGGAGAGGAGGCAAAAGAGGTTATTTCAGGTTCTCCATTCCTACCCCATCAGAAAGATCAAGCGTTGTGATGGAAACAAAAGGGCGACACCATTTTTCTGAGCCACACCTCCTTGGCTCCCCTTGCCCAACTTTTGGCAGATGTTCAGCCAAGAGAGAGACATGAAGGGGGCGGCTGGCATCCCTCCAAGAACTAAAAAGCCTTCTCTTTTTCTCCTTTTTGTAAGGCAAAGCCAGGCGGAGGTGATGCAGGGGCTTGACCCAATTCATGGCATCCGCCAAGGCAGTTTGTCTAGACTTTCACAGTCTTGCCAGCAGCTGGCATGATGCCCTTGGTGGCATCATCTTCTGAATCAGAGACTAGAGCTGCCACGTGGCAGAAGGAGGACCCCCAGTCCCACATCAACCTAGAGTTTTCAAGAGAAAGAAGAGCCTGTTGTCCTACACAATGTGCCTGTGTCCTCTCAAGAAGCAAAGGCCTCAGACTTTGTGAAGGAAGATGGGAGTTCCACCATGGGAGATCCTTCCTGGATATCGTTCAAGATGTTGCACCAAGGTGGCAAAGCACAACTTCATGCATTCACAGAGCTATGCAGTGCCACCTTGTTAGGGAAATGCATTGCCAAATGTGCAGGCAATCTAGACGCACAATGCGTTACAGTGGCAATGCATGCACAACTCTACTGCCATAACCTCCAATTGAGTCAGGCATGGTGTAGTGGTTTGACTGTTGGACTGTGGCTCTGGAGACCAGGGTTTGATTCCCATCTTCCCTGAGGAAGAAGGCCATGGAACTTCAAAAGCTTGCAACAAGTATATTGTGCATTTCAGTTCGCCAATAAAGATATCGCTGATGGATTTTTGTTTGTGTTCATTAAGTGAGCATTAATCATAACCAATAAATAACCATAGTTCAGCCTTGAGTCACTACATTGGGAGGAAAGTGGGATATAAGTAAATAATAGTAATAATAATAATACTCGTAGCGATAATAGTAGCAGTAATTTCTCTCTTGCTGCCTCTTCCTAACCCTATGTCAAAGCTAAAGGGATTCATTTTTTGCAGATGCACACACACACACACACACACAAATACATTTCTCCCCTCCAAAAAAAAAGAAAGCACTTAGATGTTTGGATGTTGTGAAGGTGAAAGAGAGATCAGCAAGGGAAGAGAAGGAAAAAAACAAATCCCTACTAAGTGAACAGGCATAAATACCCCCAGAGTAAGAGGGATCAAAAATTTTAAAAAGGGGGGCACACAAATACAAGAGAGAGAAATGGACATGGACGTATTCATTGCGTTGACGTTTTAATGGCACTTTGCCCTCCCCTTTTCCTCCTGCTCCAGAAGATGATTACAAATTAAGCAGCGTTTAAATGCGTTCTACTGTCAACAAGTAAAATGGGAGAATATGGAACAGGAGGGGGAGAAAAAGTGTTGCGGCCATTCATTTCCAGGGAAACGGCGCCATCAGGAAACACCGAGGGGGCCGCGCTCTGTACTGTACGCCGCACAATGGCCGAAAGGGAGAGGAAAGTACACCGTTAATTTCGTAGGACATT
>NC_056527.1:132165314-132275608 GCF_019175285.1 Sceloporus undulatus | reverse complement strand
CAAAAGCAAATTAAAATCTAAAAAGCTGGGAGGCACAAAGAGAGATACGGAGAGAAAGGGGGGCAGGATGGGTCAAGCCTGTGGAATTAAAGTCTTAGCAATGGTCGAGGTTTAAGGATGGCAGCCTCACGGCATCTTGCCCCATGGTCACCTTTCTTGCCTCTTCTTTCTTGCCTTTCTCATCTTTTTTTTATTTTTGGAGGGGAGGATAGAGAGTTGGGATGGAGAGAAAGAGGAAAGCCAAGGAAGGAAGAGAGGAGAAAGAGGAGCTAGGTGTGTGCATGTGTGTGTAAGGGGGATTACACACTCACAAACACGAGGTTGTTTCCCCGATGTCAGCAGGAGCAGGCCATTAATACGGCACACGATGAAGGCTTCACAGTGCGAGAAAAGCAACCGTCTGCCAGAGAGATTAAAATTTGGGAATGCAATGTTAAGTGCATGCAAGAGAGAAAGAATGGGAGGAAGAAAGAGAGAAAGAGAGAGAAAGAGAGAGGTGGGTAGGTGTGTGTTTTGTCAGAAAAAAACATCTTGCAAAAACACGCCTGCTTGGAGCATGGCTGCATTGATGCTCAACCAAAAGAAAGGTGGAAAGTAGGTAAGAGACAAGTTGGAAGATGGTGAAGGTTGTATCAGTTTGTGCCTTGCAATCTCAAATCCAGACTTTATTCGTCTACCAGTGTTTCTTTTTAAAGGTTAAAAATGTGAAATTGGGGTATTGTTCTCTGTTCTTTGCAAGCTTGGGAAAGTGCAAAGATGTTTTAAGGAACAAGCCTACTATCTATCTATCTATCTATCTATCTATCTATCTATCTATCTATCTATCAATCTATCTATCTATCTATCTTCTATCTATTGTCTGCCTATCTTTCTGTCTTATCTATCTATCTCCATCCCTTCACCTGTCTTTTCAAAAGAATAATTTTTTACAAATCAATGCACAATTGGCTTCTTTCACCAAACCAGCGACATCCTTCCTTGATTTTAAAGGGGAGTGTGTATGTGTGAATGGTGTGTGTGTGGAATAAATATGTCCGGAGGCACACATCCCATTAAAAGTTAAGCCAGACGCATCCATGGCCTTGCCGTCGTCATGTTTAATATGCAGAAGGCAGGGCCGAGACATAAAAGAGACACGTCCCCTTTAAAAGGAAATATAATTTACAGTGTGCAGCCAGGCGCTCCATAGTTCCAATCTCGTTTACTATAGAGAAAACTCTGCTAGCTGCTCTGTATCCCACAAATCCGATGTAATCAGACAAGCCAGCCAGCGTGGCTAGAAGTAAAAATGGATAATTAGTAAACAGAGAGCTACTTCAGTGCTTCATTGGCATTCGAGCCAGGCTACTGTGTCGCATTTAAAATGCAGTCTGATGAAGTTTACAAAATCAAACCATTTGTTACTCCTATTGAAGAGGCTTCGGGCCACTTGCAATTAAATTGGAATTAGTGCTCGGAATGAGATACAGCAAATTCATACTAAAAAGGGATCTGACTTTGAGACATTTGACTTCAAGTCTTCTTATTGCCCCCCAGACAAACAGATACACACAGAGACATATACACACAAATGTGTGTGTGTGCGCGTGCATATATATATATATATATATATATATATATATATATATATACACACACACACACACACACACACACACACACACACACACATATATATATACATATATATATATATATCCTATGGACATATGTATATTGGGAAGATGGGACCAGGGGTGACTGTTTCACAGCGATGGGCATCCATCAAAGCATCAAAGGTTGTCTTCACAAGAACCATAGATCAGGAGATTTTATTTTGATTTATTTCCAGGATTTATATATTATTATTATTAGCTTTATTTATTATATCCCACCTTTCTCCCACAGTGGGATTCGCTGGGCTATCCGGTGGGATATCCTCGCCTTTCCTCCTTTTCTTCTATATGGGTAGGATGCAAACTCACTCCAAAGTAAAATTTCTACAGCAATCCTTTCTCCTTGCAATGTTGCTGCCTTCCTCTCTTGCTTCCAATCCCATCTCTTGCAAGAAACCAGTTGGCATAATCCCTCTACATGCATCTTTGGCCCGAAAGGAAGAATCTTCTTTGCCAACATGTTTGCCCACAGTTAAGTCAACATCAGGAGGAAATGGTCATAAACCAAGTCAGACCACTGCTCCGTCTACATTGGTATGATCAACATCAACGATTCAAGCTGCCTCGAATCCCATTTTGGGAGATAGGTAGGATATAAGTCCTTTTTATAAGAATCCCCTGAAGAATAAATCTTGGCCAATGAAAGAAAACAAATCAAAACATGATAGGGTTTTAGGTAGCGCATATGCCATGAATGCCTTGAGGTCACACGACAAAACCACCTCACTTTTAAAGACATCAACTTCAGTCCTAAAGTTGGTACCAACTACAGTAGACCTAATGAAATCAGTTGGCTTTACCTATGTGTTGACTCAACCATTCAACCACTGATTCTGTGGGTCTACTGTGGTTGGGACCGACTAAAAGGATTCCAGCCATGAGACCAACCTTACTTCAGGGACAGCATAAGTCTTATACTGATCGAACTATGTCCTGTTCTACTCATACTGAAGCTGGTGAACTGGTCCTGGATGCCTGTGATGATAAGCTGGGAATCTAGACATGATATCCAGCTTCAACCACACCTCCCATGGATAATGCAAGGATAGCCTGTCTGCTTCTCCATCAGTCTGCAAAGCTCTCTTCCACCTCAAGGGTAGGGATGTCATTCCTTACTAAGTTTCTTCTTGAAGGAAGCAACAAGTAATTTTTGCAATGCCCTTCCTACTGGGAATAAGTCTTCAAAAATCACAAAGTTTCCAAAGTCTACTTGCAATTCAGGACTTACTGTGCACAAAATTCAGACATGGTTGTTTTGCATGAATAGCAGCATGGTTGTTTTTTCTTTCTGGGGGTGGGGAGGAGGGGAAGTAAACAACATTATGTGCCCAGAAAATTAGTTTTCTATTCAGAAATATTACACTTGGTGCATCCTGCACAGAAAACGCTATTTGCTATGTATAATCGCCATGTGTGAATTTTGCATAGAATACATCCCATACTGTGAATATTCTTATCAGTCCAGGATTCTTCAGGGTTTCTCGATACTCAAAAATCACATGGGTTTTTAAACCCTTTTTTGAATATTATTTCCATCCCTACCTCAAGGCCTCTATCCCAAAGAATCTAGATGCTTCCCAATTTTTGCTCGAATAGGGGTTCCCATTGGGTGAGGGTTGTCCTCTGCAGTCCTCAGAAGACTCTACATAATGCTATTCCTACATTAACAAAGGAAAAGGAAACGGGTCCCAGGATGTATTTGTCACCAAGTGACTTTAGATTTGCTATTTCAGAAATATCTGCCTCCAATTCAAAGTGCTCCCCTGAAGAGGACCTAAAGAACATCCAGAGGCCAAAACGCATCAGGCTTTTAAACAAATAAAGACTGCCTTTTTAGAATCCCTGTGACATATCTCCCTTTTTCTCCATGGATTTCATTGTATGCTTTCCAATGAAAATGTGGGGTTTTTTTAAACAACGAGGGGAGGGGGAGATGCTTTTTTGTTCCTAAATGTAAGCATTAACTCTTTGGGTATCTGGAAGTCAGCCAACACCCGCACAGCTGTGTTGCCCCAAAGAACCGAGATAATGGGCAGATGCCATTATCATACAAGGGTCAGCCATCTTGGTCTATGGAGCAATGGCTTTCTTGAATAATTCTGCGATGGAATGGGTCTGCGCTATATACACACAACGGGATTCAAGCCATGGATACCAGGTGCTCATTGAAACCCATTCTATTTTGGAATGACCTGTATATATATATATATATATATATATATCCAGACTCCCAGTGTATAATAACTTAAAGGAAATCTAACTGAAACCAGAGGCCCTCTCAGCTTGTGATAGCAAGAAAGCATCCAGCATTCCCACAAATATTTCGACAAAACGTTAGGAAGAAACTCCTAATAGTAAAAGTTGCTTGACGGTGGAACAGAATGCCTTACAGAGTGGTAGACTGTCCTTCACTAGAGGTTTTAAAATTGTTGAGATGGACACCTCTCAGGAATGCTTTAGCTGTGAGTTTTCTGCCCTGGCAAAGGATTGGAAGAAATGGCTCTCTGGATACTTTTCAGCTGAGTATGACTTTTGTTGTTGCTTTTAAGTGCCTTCGAGTCAACTTCAACTTATGGTACCCTGTGGATGAGTGGTCTCCAAGCCAAGCTATCCTCCATCTCCCTGCTCAGCTTCTATATGCTCTCCCTGGCTGAGTCTATCCATGTGGCATGAGGTCTTCTTCTCTTTCTCCTGACCTCCATCTTCCCCAGTATCATTGGCTTTTCCAATGATTCATTCCTTCTCATGATGTAACCGAAGTAAGACAACCTCAGTTTAGTCATCTTGGCTTCCAGGAAGGGATCAGGTTTGATCTGTTCAAGGACCCACTTGTTCATCTTTTTGGCCATCCACGATATCCTTAGCACTCTTCTCCAGCACCACATCTCCAACAAGTTAATTTTCTTCCTATCAGTTTTTTTCCACTGTCCAGCTCTCGCATCCATACATTATGATGGGGAATACAATGGCTTGGATGATTCTAACCTTCGTATTTAGCTGTACATCTTTACTCTTTAAGATTCTGTCTAGTTCTTTCATTGCTGCCCTTCCCATTTCTCATCTTCTTCTGATTTCTTGACTGCAGTCTCCATTCTGATCAACGTTTGATCCAAGGTATAGGAGAAATGGAGAAAATAATGTGTCGACAATGAAGCCATGTAGAACACAGTGTGAGTTGTTGTGTAGAGTTGTGGGACTACAACTCCCATCACTTCCAGCCAATTGGGGAATTTGGTCTTTACAAAGGAAAAGGTCACATTTCTCCAACACACTGGTACATCAGGTTATCAATGTGGAAACACACACCGGATCAATACATCTTGTTCTCCCGCGGAGAGGTCAGGATGAAAGGTCCTGTTTGTGCCCGGACTCATTTCCTGAAATAAGTTGGCACTACCCCGGGTCAGAACTTTGCACACTTCCAGAGCTGCTCAATGAATCGTGTGTTGCGGTTTCTCACACAGGAGCCCAAGGACGGCTCGGAGGGGAGTTTAACACAGCAGCAGGCATGGGATGGTTGGCTCTTAATGGTACAATGCAGAACAAATTAACATAGAAAGCGCTCCACCAAATTAACAATAGCAGTCGGAGATTATGAGGCTTAAACATCTGATTCCTCAGAGTTTCAGCCTTGCTCCCTTCCCAGAGAGTGTGCAAAATGTAAGAGAACCGGTGAATGTGTGTGAAGTAGCTCTTGCTTAAAGGGTAATTCAGCAATACCCTTGGTGTGTTCAGGGCCCATTTGATCTGATGGTTGGGCACTGCCTGCGGGTTAATGGGACTGGGGTTTCTTCCTCCCTGAATGCCAAGGGGCTCCCATTAAACAAAGATGCGATCTTCTGCCTGGGAAAGAGAGGATCCATGGAGATTTTACTCTGTAGAAGATGGCAGTTATGTGGCAGAATGATTCCTCCCAAAATGTCTTTGCAATTCGTAGCCAAGAACTTATCTTGACTGAGATAAAACTCAATGCTCTGCCCATCATCGCTACAGAGAGAACATAAATAAAGGGAGAATTTGGGGCCAGGATATTCTGGAGGCAACCCAGGGTATTCTACCCAGTGAAGACAAACCCTTAGGGTAGGATGCCAATAGGCTTCTACCTCTAGTCTGCCTCTAATGAAAAGCTACCACTGGTCCATAGGGTCATAAAAGTGCTTTTTCTCACACTCATGGCTATTAGGAACCTTTCTTTGCGACTTTGTAGAGTAGGCTCAAGTCTACAGAAGCTTTTGCTGGCGAAATCCTTCTTTCAGTTACTCTCAAAGTAACTGCTGCAAAGTATTGCGTACTACAAATACATTGCAGAGAGATCTTGTAGCACCTTTGAGACTAAGTAAAGAAAGAAGTTGGCAGCATGAGCTTTTGTAGACTTAAGTCTAATTCCACAAAAGTATTTGAGGAATGCACCACTCATCAAATGCATCTGAGGAAGCAGACTGAAGTCTAGGAAAGCTCATGCTGCCAACTTCTTTCTTTCAGTTAGCCCGAAAGAGGATACAAAATCTCTCTACATAATGAGTCTACAGACTAAAATGGCTATATCTTTGAATTCACATTCAAGTGAATTTAGGCATCCAAAGTAGAAAGGAAGACAAACTGAGGAAGTAGACTGAAGTCTAGGAAAGCTCCTACTGCCAACTTCTTGTTTTCAGTGAGTCTCAAAGGTGCTGCAAGATCTCTCTACATACTGATTCTACAAACTTACATGGTTATATCTTTGAATTCTACAAATTACTTTGCATACTTTGCAAACTGCAAATTCCAGGATTCCATGGCATTAAACCATGGAAGTTTAAGCGGTGTCAAAGTGTACTAATTCCACAGTGTACGTTACTTTTTGGTTTTCGTAGGGAATGGAAATGGGGAGCCGAGATGCTGCCTTTTCCATCTGATATTGCCAATGGCTCTAAAGGAATTTCTTCTCAAGGGGAATCAAACCCAGATGGGAGAAAGCCACTGCTCTCTCTTGACAAGAAAGTGTTTCCAAGTTGCTGGCTTCCTTCAGCTCTCCTCACTGTCAGAGAAGGGACTCAAAGCACTCCGCAAAGTCGGCGATCGTGTCCTGCTACACGTAAGCAGATTAACCTGGTTTCAGTCTTGGTGGTTGTGATTATGCGCACTCATCAGTGGCAAAGACAAAATGCACACTGTCCTTTGCATGGCAACACCCAAGCAGGGCCACCTTAGTGTGAAACCCAGGAAAGGAAACCTTTGGTAATTGCTGTTTTCTGAAGACTCTTTCAATGCCCCCCTACAATATGTACAAACACACACACACACACACACACACACCCTCATGCGCACCGCAGTCATGCACACAATGCCACCCGGCCGTCACAGCTCCTGCAAAAAACAACCCATCCTTTTTTACATTTCCTCCCATCTCATGTCACTCGGCTGCTACACGTCTGCGTGAAACAATGACGCTATTGAGAGATGATTGCTGTTTGCTGTTTGCTGTTAATACGGCAGCTCCGGAATGCTAAAAGCACACTTTTTAAAACGATACTGTATTTAAAGAGTCTCTCCAAAGGGAATGGGAAAGACAACAACTCCTTTCAAATGCAGCATTGTGTGATAAAATAGCCCTCCCCTTCTCTCTTTCTCTTTTTTAAAGTTGGCATGCACATAGCTGCTGACAAAAGTGAACCAATTCTTGATAGCTCAGTGGTTAGTAAGGCTGTTAGATACTAGGCCAGTGGCTCTTTCCATCACTGGCCTTCTGGGTAACCTTGGTCTGTTGTTGTTATTATAGTTGTTGTTGTTGTGTGCCTTCAAGTCATTTCCAACTTATGGAGACCCTATGGGCTGAGAGAGTGTAACCTGCCCAGTCACCCAGTGGGTTTTCATGCCCGAACTGGGAATCGAACCATGGCCTCCAGAGTTGTAACCCAACACTCAAACCACTACACCACGCTGGCCCTCAACCTTGTCCTACTCTCAAAAATTGTCATGTGCTCGTTTCCAAGTGATGATCCTGCAGGCAGAACATAATGCACCACCATCCATGTGGTTCCACATCCTTTGTGAGTCCAGAAGGTACGTTTACAGAGCTTGATGGCTTGGATGTTTCCTAGTTGGATGAGGAGAGAGTGCAACCGAGCTGGACCTAGATGCAATCTTAGTTACATCCTGGTTGGATTACTGCAAGACATTCTACATGGGGCTGCCTTGGAAGGGTGTTCAAAACCTTCAGCTGATCCAAAGACCTGCAGCCAGACCTGGGAATCACTGGTCTACACTGAAAATTAATGTACCGCTTGAATTGCCATGACTCAGTGCTATAGAATCCTGAGAATTATAGTTTGTCGTGACACTAGAGCTCTCTGACAGAGAAAGCTAAACCTCTCACCAAACTACAAATCCAAGAACTCCATAGCATTAAGCCATGGCAGTTTAAGCAGTGTCAAGCTGCATTAATTCTGCGGTGGAGACCAGTGATTCTCAAACTTTGTTCCTCCAGATGCTTTGGATTCCAGCTTCCAGAAGCCCCAGCCAGATTGGCTGACAGACTGGAATTCTGGGAGCTGAAGTCCATAACATCAGGAGGAGCAAAGTTTGGGCACCACTGATGTAGATGCTGCTTGCGTCTTTTGTTGCAACAGCTCCACTGGCTGTTTGTCCATTTCTGGGCAGAAGCCAAAGGGATGGTTTTGACCCATAAAGTCCTACCCAGCTCATGTCCAGGTTATCTGAAGCATCTCAGCCACCCATACAAACCTTTCCATGTTTTGAGATACTTTGTGGAGGGCCTTTTCTCTGTCCCAGCACCTTCACAGGTACATTTGGTGGGAATACAGAAGATAGGGCCTTCTTGGTGGCTCCTCCTGGTTCTGGAAGTCCTTTCCCAGAGTAGATGGACAGGTTATTCCACAGACAGGTGAGCTTGTGTTTGCATTATACCCATTTCAGCATCAAGCAAAAGCCTACTTGTTGTCCCAAACATTTTAAATCATTTTAGTTTAAACTGCATGGCACATACCACTTGTTTGATGCATTTCTTCCTTTGATTGTTGTAGATGAGGTTTGTTTTATCATGCATTGTGCAAGGCTTTTTTAAAAAACGTATACGGTCCTGGTATTGTGAAATGAAGGGGGATAGAAAACCATGTATGTTCAGTCTTGTTTATCCCTGGATAAGGAGGGAAGTTAGGGTTGCCCCATGGTACTTTGGAGGAAAGAAGGAGTGCCAATTCTGCTACACAAAGATACTACTCAGAGTCAGATATGAGCTTGACAGTGGAAGGAGCACATTAAACAGTTCCACCACTGAATGGGATGGAGAGAGTGCAAAACCCAGGGCTTGGAAAAGTAACTGTTAGACTGCAACTCCCAGAAGGTCCCAGCTATAATGGCCAGTTATCTCCCAAGGTAGGCTTGCTGGGGTCTTCTGGGAACTGTGCCCCCCCCCCAAACATTATTTCTCCAAACTCTGACAAGATCAAGAGAAGCAATATTTTCACAAGGTTGACTACAATGGGCAGAATCCGAGAAGGGTTTTTTAAAAGCCCTTTTTTGTTCCTTTATCTTATTCTCAAGGGCTTCTTCCTCCTGGAGCCTCTGAGTTTCCTTCTTTTTCAATTTCTTCTGGATTACGATGAAGTATTTTGAAAGAGGCAAACACGCTCTTTCCTTTGCAGCGATGACCAATGGGAGAGGCACCTGACAAAAGAGTGGAGGCCTGAAATGATGAAAAGAAAGCTCTTGTAATACCTGTGGGTATCTCTGGCTTGTTTCCATCACGGTCTGGTATGCATCCCTTGTTTCTGAAGAGCTTGGCAATACCAGCTGAAGTCCAAAACAAATCAACTAGCAAATATTTTTCTACTTCATGGTTTGGAAAAATTGTGGCATGCATCTGGAATCTCCAAACAGAAACAGAGGAAAGATTCCAGTTCCATCCAAGGATAAGCATACTGACATCCAAAACGCATTGCAGAAATAATCCCATTTGATGCCACTTTAACTGCCCTGGATCAATGCTAGGGAATTCTGAGAACTTTAGTTTTGTGAGACATTGAGCCTTTACTGTTAGAGAACCTTGGTGCAACAATATACTACAACTCCCAGGATTCCTTAGCACTGAGCCAGTTAAAGTGGTCTAAAACTGGATTATTTCTGCAGTGTGTTTTTGGACCTGTGATGGACCACTGCCACCTTTAAACCAAGACCATGCTTGCGTGGAAAAATCTGCACAGCGTTTGTTTTCATTTAGTTATGAATTTGGCATCACAGGCATGAAAAATCTTTGGGATAGGAATGGAAAGAATATTCTCAAATATTTTGCAAAAAGTTTTTAAAAAAACACACCAAACTCATATTTTTGAGTGCTGAGAAATACGGACGAGAAGCATCCTTTCACATTACTTTCTGCAATACTCTTAACTGGAGTTTCCAAAGAACTGATTTCAGGACACTGTTCATGCAAAAGCATGCATTCTTCTCTCTGCTTTTGTGCAATCTATCCTTCCCACAGCTGTGGGTACCGAAAACACATAAGAAGGCATTTTAAGCCAGAAATGTATATTCTCCACTGTCTCAGTTTGGCATGGATGGTTCCAATTAACCCGTTGCCATCCTACTTTTTCAGCAGCTTTTAAAATGTCCCTGTTTCTTTCTCCTCCTCCCACTTTCCCCCTTTTTTTCTGCTTACTTCAATTGCTGTAAAGTTGAATCAAAGGTGCAAACTTAGTTTGCCCTCAATGAACTCAGCAGAGGAGAGAACGGAGTCTTTTTCATTTTAATATTTCATTGTATAACTTATAAAGCCCAGTACGTTTTACTGTATTATCATCATTATTTACAGAATGTCTAGTTTTTTGTCATTTCCATCTTTCTTTGCAGTAGTTTGTCATCGCCTCCCATTCCTTTTCTACAGTTTCTTCTGATTTTCCATTTATAAGAGTTCTAGGATCTTTGGGGGAGAGCTATTCTCAATCCCACTACCATCTGTCCATTTGGATCATGTCCTGAATTTTTAATAACCAGTCATCAATAGTAGATAGTTTATCAGTAGTAGGTTGTTTGTCTGATTTCCAGAGTTGCGCTAGGGAGGAGAGAGTCTTGCCCTTCCCAGGAAGCTCAGGCCAAAGCAAACTGAAGCATCCTCTCCTAGCTTGGCTGTTCTTCCACATTAATGACTTTTGCCACCTTGACCATCCTCTGACGCTCCTTGGCCATACGTCTCCTGGTTTTCACTGTGAAATGTGGAATAATTGGAACGGGGTCCATGAAAGACAGAGCGGGGAGAAGAAGAAATGAAAAATTGGAGGAAGGCACGGAAGACCGAGGAAGTCACAATTTGTCTTGTCTTGGGGTTGAATTCGCCAGTCATTCCAGACTAGCTTCAAAGGCTCTTTCCAAAAATTACAGGATTGATCCAGGCAGTAATTAGTGTCCACGAAGCAATACAGATTTGTTTGATGAGGATGATTTTTCTCGGAGAGATTGCATCTCCTTTCCGAAGTGTTTAAACAGCCCGAGGGGAATTAATTTGTTAAGAGGTGAAGTGAGTAGATTTGGCCCATAATTTCAACCAAAAGGTTTTCCCCTGGCAAACCTGCATTTCTATATATATTAACAAGCCCTCCCCTCCTTGGAATAAAAGCGCAGTTGCAAGACGTTAACAATCCTTCTTCTTTTATAGCCGGGCTTTGCGGCTTCCCACCAGGAAACCCTCTTTTGCATTCCCAGGCAAGAGTTGAGAGCAAGTTGGTGGAAGGTTATGGGTCAGCCAACTGGAAATGTTTACCTAGGCATCTCTGCACTTTCGCAGCCTGTTTTAACTAAGAGCAGCAGCAAAATGGGGGGTGTCCATTAGGAACCGAGGCAGAATTCACCGGCCTCTGATTCACATTCCTTTCCCCTTCCTAACTAGGTGAGAAGGGAAGGAAACGGATAAGGAAAAAGCATTCTGGCACTGGAATATCATATTGAAAGAAGGATGAGAAGGCATATCCAGCATAGGTCTTGAGAACACATGAAAAAAGTAAGGCCTTCTGCATTGGTTTAAGGATGGAGAACTGGATGGAACAAAACCACCAAACAAGAGAAACAACTGTTTTAAAGTAGTCTGGACCTTTTGATTGGGGCAGAGAGGGGAAATTGTTGCATGTTCAGGATGACAATTTTTTGTCTAGGGTTGGATCATCAATGGTTCACATGGTGCAATTCTTCCAGGATGTTCACTGGCTAGTAGAGTTCAGTATTGAAGGAAAAAATACATAGCTTTCTCCTCCTCCTCCTCCTCCTCCTCCTCCTCCTCCTCCTCCTCCTCCTCCTTTTACTTCCTGAGTAAGTCACAAACTACGAAGATTCTTACCTGTCTAAGGTTACATCCATACTGCAGTACCAATGCTGCTTTTACAACCATGGTGCATTCCTATGGGATTTGTAGTTTGGTGAGTGTATTCATTGCCATATATATATATATATATATATATATATATATATATATCCAAAAAAGAGAGAGCACTTTTAATGTTAAATATTCAGGAATCTGTACAATCCGTTGCAAAGGAGAGTTGCTACTCCCAGAGTCTTCCAGGAGAGACAATAAAACTTTCCACTCCAGTCAGAGAAAGCATGGTCTGGGAAATTTGTAGGGATCAAGGACAGGAAAAAACAACCTTGGGGTGACATGTTTTGCCCACTCTTGCAATATGCCATATCTTTTAATATATATAAACCACTCAGTGGGATCCCAAGTAATGCATATATTATATAAGACAGCAACAATCATGGTGTGCAGATGAGAGTGCTCTAAATGTGCCTCCTTCTTGCTTCTTGGAAACTGTTAGCCACCATTCAATAGTTCCCAGTCCCTTGTTGGCTGGTGCATGGGGTATGTTACTTTTTTGCACTTCCAGCCACCTGCTCCATAGAGTAGTCCCAAACAGTACTGTCACAAATAGTAACTTTCCCAAGCTCTCTTCTTGCATGAATGCCTGAAAGGTTGATGGTTTTTCCCCCCTTTCTGTCTTGGAAAAAAACCTTGTGTCACTTCAAACATTTGCAGATGAGGATGCAAAGAGAAAGACATTCTGGAAATAAACTTCAACCCATGGCTTCAAAAAGGGGAAGAGAAATGGCAGGGATGGAGATGCATCTTAAAGAGAGTGCCCTTACAGCAAAATACAGGATGGTCATTACTCAAAGCTGGGCACTGGGTTATGTCTTTCTCTTCCAGCGGGCAGGCAAGTCCCTTGAACAAACATTCTCCCCTACTGGACGGCTGTTTCTGTCTCCGCTGATTTATTCTAAGGGCCATCTGGACCTCGGGAACAATGTGGCCCCATATCTGAATGACCAGCCGCGTTAGTCACACTCTCTTCCCTCGACCTCTGCGTCCCTAATCTTCACACACCCTCTCGGCCCCCTTTGAGGGCCGCAAAATGACCGGATCCCTTTCTCACCTCTCCTTTGGCTCTCCAAGTCCCAGGCAGACAAAGGGGTCGGCCTCTCGGCTCATCAGGCCGACAGCCAGCATAAAAATGACATATGGGATTATACCCACCCCAGTTGCCGCCTCCAAAGGGCCTTTCCATGTTCCCAGCCAAAGCTCAAGGCTCTTGTTTCGGACAGGGTTCGAATCATGGCTCAGTCATGTAAACCCACTGGATGATCTAGGACAAGTCACCCTCTCTCAGCCTCAGAGGAAGGCAATGGCAAACCTTCTCTGAACAAACCTTGCCAAGAAAACCCTTCACCTTAAGGTCATTGTAAGTCAGAAACATCCTGAAGCTAGATCCTCTGCAGAAGCAGTTGGACATGTTATGCATTTTGGTTGGCCCAACCAAAGTATTGCTGCTTTGAGGATTTTGGGTATTATTGTACTTTTCTATATAGCCAACATGGCTAGCCTTGGGTAAGTCTCCTGGATTGATTCACTAGATCTACTTTAGTTGGGACTAACCAACAGCACTCTAGCTGCCATCTCCAAAACTGGTTCAGCCCTTTCTAAAACTTCGTACCCAAATCCAGAACCGATTTAGCACACAATTGATATCAGAGCAAACCGGCACCACTGTCTCTTTCTTTCCTTTTAAAAAATAAAGAAATAAAGAAATGAAGAGGTTTCGTTCCAGGACCAACATTGAATCTGAGACATGGCCCCCCCTTTCCGCCATCATTTAGTGCGATCATCACTTTACTGATGCTTTATTACACTTTTTTGGCAACTGCCCAAGGAAGAATGATTACACCGAGGAAGGAATCGGAAGAAAGGGATCGAAAAAGAAAAGAAAAGAATCGAGAGACCATTAGGAGCAGGCGTTTTATTGCAACTGGCCCGCAAATGTGCGTCGTTTCATGTGCCGCGGCGTATAAAAAAAGCCCCCCGAAACATTTTAATTTTAAATTCTTATCGCTGAATTTACTGCTTTTTTCCTCTCCCAATGATTTGTGTTGCTTTTTAATTTTTACAGTCTCTACAGAAGCCAGATGCTACAGCCTCAGGCCAAAATAATAATAACAATAAAAAGCAAAGAGAGAGAGAGAGAGGCTACTGCAGTCGCGAGTTGCAGAGCGTTCCCCCCGAAGGAAGAGTTGCGCTTGGCAAAAGTTAATATCTCAATTTAACAGTGCTGCTTTGTTAATGAGCCTTTGATATGTGTTTGTTTAATAAGGTCTGATCTTGACCTTGAAGGGAAGAAACCCACTTTTTTTGCTGGAACTGAGTGAGAAGCAAAGCAACAACCGCAGGAGCTTGACTGACATTTGTTGTCGTGTGCCTTCATGTCCGTTCCAACTTGGACAACTTTTCCTTAGGGTTTTCTTGGAAAGATTTGTTTAGAGGTTTGCTGTTGCCTTCCTCTGAGGCTGAGAGAGTGTAACTTGGCCAAGGCCACTCAGTGGGTTTCCATGGCTGAGCAGGGACTTGAACCCTGGCCTCTGAATCCCAGCGCTTGTCTGCACTTGCAGAAATCAAACATTTGGACACCATTTTAGTTGCCATGGCTTAACGCTATGGGATTTGTGGATTTGTAGTTTTGTGAGACATTGAGTCTTCTCTATCAGAGAGCTCTGGTGCCCCACCAGACTACAAATCCCAGAATTTCCCAGCATGACAGTTAAAGTGGCATCAAGTTGCATTATTTATGAAGTGTAGGCGCAGCCACTGTTCAACACTCAAAACCACTGATTCTTAAGATCTAGCAGAGGAGGTTTGCCAATGCCTTCCTCTGAGGCTGAGAGAAGGTGACTTGCCAAAGGTCACTTAAGGGGGGGACTCTGTGATTGAGCAAGGATTTGAACCCTGGTCTCCTAGAGTCCTAGTCCAACACTTGGATCACTACACCATGCTGGGTATCCAGGTTCATTCAGAGGAGGTTTCCCACGCCAGATAAAGCCAAATGCGAGGTGGCCACTAATGTAAACCAAAGCTCTTATCACCTTTTAAAAAAGTCAGGTCCTGGTCTAGACTCTGGCTTAACTCTCTTTTTTAAAAAGAAAAAGTCACCTTAACACATTGCAAATGGTCCTTCGACTGAAGGCCCATTCATAAAAATAAAACAGCTCTTGCGTCAAAGAGAAGTCCAAGTAAAATAATAAATAGCTTGCTTCCTTTTCTCTTTTCCAGAACTTTTCTTTTAAAAGTGATTTCTTCAAGAAAGGGATCGTTTTCCAGATAAGACAGAACCGAGTTCTACTCTAGTTGGGAGTAACAAGAGGATTCAGGGGTATATCTCTCCATCCATCCCTCTGTCCATCCATCCATCCATCCATCCATCCATCCATCCATCCATCCATCCATCCATCCATCCATCCCTACATCCTCTCTCTCTCTCTCTCTGCACAAAAATAACTCTTAATTTTGGTCCCCAAATGTAAGGAAAAAGAAATAGATAAATTCAATAGTTATTAAACTGAGGTTCATGGACCTTTGAGAGGTTCATGGCTTTCAGAGGTCCGTGAACTCGTTGTAAAAATAATCCCTCCTCTCCAGATTTGTGAAATGTGAAACAATTTGTTTTTTCCCTCCCTGTTGTGGTGAGTTTTAAGAGAAAGTTTTGATCTTCTGAAAATGTTCAGCAATGTCCCATAACCCTGAAATGGCTCAGAAGAACCAAGTAATAAGTTTGGGTGGAAACATCTCAGGACCGTTTGCTGTCAAACTGCTCAATGCTACAGCCAAACCATGCGTCTTGTGAGTAGAAGCTCCAGCATTGCAATGTAAGTGTGCAGTGCATGGTCGCAACTTTGGAGTTAAACCTGAACTGAACATATTGCTTGATACCTCGCTAATGGAAATTTGTTGCCGAAAACGTGCCAGAACTTCTCATGGTTGGTCAAACCAAATGCTGCTTCATTGTGCCAGGGTTGTGGATTGCCTCCTTGAGGAACGTGAGATGCACCGTTGCATGCTTCCCCACTTTTCTTTAAATATTTCCATCTGTTTCGTTCCATATATATATATATATATATATGAATGACCCAGCTTTTAATTAAAACCAAACTAGTTCATTATACCGGGGCTGGATTGGGGAAAGGAGAAAAAAGAAATAAGCCCCTTTGCCCCAACTTAGGTTTCAAGGGTCCAGGACCTACAAGCAACTGTGAAGGTAAGCTGAACCTTCTCAAGAGATGAACTTTTCCCTGCTACTTTTAATTAAAGTCCTTTAGATTTTCTTCTTCTTTTTTAAAAAAGGACACTATTCAGGAATGGCTTGGAGGAAAAAAGAAAATCATTGACACTGGCCCGTCCCCCTCCCCTTTTTCCCAAGGAGAAGAAAAAAGGTGGTTTTTGTATGCCTGTGCACCCAGCCCTCACTGTACAAAAGGAAACGGATTTGCAGCAGGACACATGAGATGACCCCTTGACCCTCAGCCGCTGAAAACCCCTCAATGGCATAAATACCAGATAATCAATCACATACCAGGAGGCCTGAGCCGGCTGCCTTTGCCCCGGCGGTTGGGTTTATGCGAGAGATGAACTGTAAGTGGACACCGGCTTAAGAGAGGCCCCTTTTGGGCATTCCAAGGGCCAAGCGGGTTGGAATATTTTACGATGGACTGGACCAAGAAAGAAAGAAAGAAAGAAAGAAAGAGGAAGGGAGGGAGAGGCTCTCAGACAGCTACTTTTGCACATTATTTTTTTCCCCGACACTAATTTCGATGCTTTGGTCTTGAAAGCTGGCCATGTCTTTTAGCACCTTGGGCGCCATCTCCCTACAACGTGAGCCCAGAATTTCTGCGTCACAGAAAGAAAGAAAGAGAGGGAAAGATGGTCAAAGTGAGTAAATAAAGCCATCGAAGGATTAGATCCGTCTTGGCCCAGGTGGCCCAGTGCATGGTTTTATGGGTCAGACGCATACTAAGGACACATTGGTGTTATGTCACTGTGCCACAGATTCCTTGATTTTGTACTCGGATGACAAAAATGTAGATGCCCAGGAAAGGAGTGGGGAGGTTTTAGCACAGTCATGTAAGGCGGGACTTTGTTATCTGCCGGGCCTTGGTTCCAGGATTGGCCCTGGATACCAAAATCCATGGATGCTCAAGTGCCATTAAATACAATGGAGTTTTATGATTATTTCTATTACTACTACTACTATTACAGTGGGCCCTTGATATTTGCTGGGGTTTGGTTCCAGGACCCCCCATGGAAACCAAAAACTGTGGATGATCAAAGATCCATTAAATACAATGGAGCATTACTATTACTATTAAATAATAATAATAATAATAATAATAATAATAATAATAATAATAAAGATTTATTTCTAGCCCGCCCTATCACAGAGAATCTAGGTGGGTTACAACAGTAAAATACATCAAAGTTACAATAAAATGGCAGTGGGCCCTTGGTATCTGACAGAGTTCGATTCCAGGATCCCTAGTGGATAGCAAATTCCATGGATGCTCAAGTCCCATCATCATCATCATCATCATCATCATCATCATCATCATCATCATCATGGGCCCTTGGTATCTGCTAGGATTTGGTTCCAGTACTCTCCATAGATACCAAAATCTTTGGATGCTCAAGTCCCATTAAATACAATGGGACGGTAATGGTGTCCCTTATATAAAATGGCAACATCAAGGTTTGCTTTGGGGAATCTTTTTAAACTGTGGATGCTTGAATCCATGGAAAAAAAAAACATCTGTGGATACGGAGGGCTGATTGTAATCACACCGAAACACAGGAGGTGAATTGAAAAACCCACAGCTATCCAGGAGTCTGTTCTCAGAAGTGATTTCCCCCAAAATCTGACAAGTCGCTATCTCCAGCAAACATTGTCTCCTCTTTTCCCCTTGATGTCCCACCCCCAACAACCATTTCAAATCTAAATCTAAATCTGAAGGGAGAACCGCAGAGGCGTCCCGTTTTCGACAATACATTTTTTGGGGTGAACTTTGCCCCCTCTTTCAGAAAATTAGAAAGAAAGAAAGAAAAAAGTATGCCAAGATCCTGAACTGGTTCAGTTAAATGGAGACCCACTTGGCCACTAAATTTGATAATGCTTTTGTCTGAAGGTCAGAGGCTAAATATGTTCACACTAATCCTCTTCATCTAGAATTAAAGGACAAGAAAGGTTTTCTGTAGCTTAGCCAGAGAGGGCTTTTCTCCTTGCTGTCTAAATAGTATTTGCAAAAGTGGGGGAAATTAAACCTGAGCCTTTGGTGGTGTGTGTTTTAAATATAGATTCCAAGATCTTGCACATTCTCTCTGTTATATATTTATTTTTGCGGGTAAAACATGCAACCCCACACTTGTTAAGAGCCCCAGAGATACATGAGGTCTGGAAGCCGAACTTTAAAAAAATGTATAAGGCCACTATGCGTCTCTTCCCATCCTTTCTGCGCCGAAAGCTGGGGAGATTCCACCGTTTTCGGAATGTGTACTCGGATTCAGATTTCAAATGCTGTCACACAACATTACAGTCACACAAAGAGACTCTGTGTTTAGATATCCTGGAATTGGGGAGGCTGGGGGGGGGGGGGAAACGGGCGGGTGGATGCTTTCAAACCCACAAGAGCCAAGACATGCTCAGGGATGAAACTGCTAACCTTAACTAACCCCGACGCAATGCAAACATAGCTTGAGTGAGCCAACTTGTTCTGGAGCTGTCGACTGCAGAAAAACACACTGCCAAAGGTTCCAAAGGATGCACAAGGGGAAGGGGCATAGATGTGGCATTTCTTGGGTGACCCTAAAGAGTCCTACCTAGGATGAAGGCAACCCTGTTTCCCATTTTAACTGCACAGTGGTCTGGAGCATCAGTGCAGTAAAATTTGACAGAGGCAAAACGTTTTGGCGAATGGGTATATTAGTCATGTAAATACAGTTGTAATCATACTTGGATAGACTTGCAGTATATATAATTGCTAAAAGCAAACTTTAATTTGGCCATTTTATATAAGGAGCACCATTTCACTGCACCACTGTATATAATGGGACTTGAGTATCCATAGATTTGGGTATCAACAGGGGATCCTGGAACCAAACCCCAATAGATAACAAGAGCCCACTGTATTTTATTTTAATCATGTGCTGCAAGCCACCATGGGTCCTGTATTGGAAGAAAAGTAGGATATAAATATAAGTGATTGATTGATTGATTGATTGATTGAATATGCAGTGGCCCCTTGGTATCTGCTAGGGTTTGATTCCAGGACCTTCCTGTGGATAACAAAGTCCATGGATGCTCAAGTCCCATTAAATACAATGGTGTAGTAAAATGGTGTCCCTTATATAAAGTGCCAAAATCAAGGTTTGTTTTCTGGGATTTATACATTTAAAAAATATTTTCAAACCATGTATGCTTGAATCCATGGTTTAAAAATTCTGTGGATATGGAGGGTGGACTGCACTCTGCTAAAAGGCTGTGATACTTCCCTCTGCTGTAGAAACTGCCTAGGGGTTTTATGGACCAAACTGTGGTTCATGAAACCCCTCAAAAACCTACTGAAGTCCACAGACCTCCCCTAAATTTAACTTTTTTTTCAGGCCAAGTTTTGGATGGTTTCTCACCCTCCAAAGAGCCCAAAGCATTTAAAACTGCTTGCTTCCTAGAGGCCCTTCCCAACCTTGCAAATTAAAACATAAATGGGCTGAAAAAACCCAGCAAATACAGGAGCCAGAAATAACGTTGCATTCCTTCCAGTGCATGGAAATGCAAGGTTGCAACCAGCCAGTTGAGCCCAGTATGCGTGTAGGTGCAATGGTCTCTGCCTCCTCCATTGATTTTGTAGGACTTACTGAACACAAAGTAACCCTCTTTGGCCATGATGCTAGTGTGGACCCTAGTGTCAGCAACCATGCTCAACACACACGCTGGTGAATTGTTATGCTCCACTGACTTCCAAGAGGACCTCACATGTCCGGTCTCTCTCCACCTTCCCCAAGAAGCTTTAGGAAGCTTTGAAGCCACAAATGGAAGGCTTGGAATTTGGCACTTCGAGCCGATGATGAATGGGAGACGCCAGTTAGCTGCTTCCACCTTTTATCTCGGGCTCGGCTTGTTGGAAGCAGCTTCTGAGAGGAGGAGGAGGAGGAGGAGGAGGAGGAGGAAGAGGACCATGAGGGGTTGTGTTTTCGTGAGCGGAGAAAAGCTCGCAAAGCATTTCGTTTTCAAAGCCCGAGCCAAAACACACAGCAAAATATTTCAGCTGCAAGTCATAAGGTTCCGATTATGGAACGGAGACTTTCCAAAAAGAGACACCCGCGCTGGTACTTTCTGTTCCTTGGTAAACACATTGATGGCCCAGGTTCAAGAACGCTGGGAAGATTCTGTTACAAGGCGGCTGGGTTTACACTGTACCCACTTTAAAGGACAGGAAAGAAAACCAAAGAATGGTCAGGAGCCGACTCAGGACATCCCTGTGTGTGTATGTATGTATGTGTGTATATGTATATGTATATGTATATGTATATATATATATATATGTCTAAAGATAGGCTGCTAAACCCATATTCAGACACCAAAGATAAGTGGCATGATTCTTCAAAATTGCTGATCAGCTGAAGTAACCTCTGAAGTCAGATGTGAACAGGGGAACACAAGGCATGGAAGAACTGTGCCCTTGACTTATTTTTGTTGACTTCAAGTCGTTTCTGACTTACGGCGACCCAAAGGTGAACCTATCATATGTTTTTCTTGGCAAGATTTGTTCAGAGGAAGTTAGCCATTGCCTTCCCCTGAGGCTGTGAAAGTGTGACTGACCCAAGGTCAGCTCCTTTGTGCAAAGTCTTTTTAAAGGAATTGCCCCATCATCCCCCACAATCCCCTGGCTACTGGGAGCTGTAGTCCAAGAACAAACTCTTCCAAACTCCAGGAATAATGGCAAACAAACTTTGATGGACCAGATGAAGATCTAGATCAAGGGAAGTCATAGTGCTACTCTATTCTGCTTTGGTCAGGCCTCACCTGGAATAATATTGTGTCCAGTTCAAAAAGTATGTTGAGAAGCTGAAACCATGTGTCCAAAAGAAGGCAACCAAAATGGTGAAGGATCTGGAAACCATGACTTATGAGGAAAGACTTACGAAGCTGTGCATGTTTAGCCTGGAGAAGAGAAGGTTAAGAGGTGATATGAGGGCCATGTTTAAATATCTTGAAGGGATGCCCTATTGAGGATGGAGCAAGCTTGTTTTCTGCTGCTCCAGAGAACAGGACCCAGAACAATGGATGCAAAATACAGAAGAAGAGATTCCACCTAAACATTAGGTGGAACTTTCTGAAGTAAGAGCTGTTCGACATTGAAATACACTGCCTTGGCAGTTGGTGGAGTCTCCTTCTTTAGAAGTTTTAAACAGAAGCTGGATAGTCATGGTTGGGGGTGTTTTGATTGTGTCTTCTTGCATGGCAAAAGGGAGTTCATTTGGATGGCCCTTGGGGTCTCTTCCAATGCTAGGATTCTATGATTCTATGAGACCATCCATGTAGCCCAGCATCCGCCAACTCCATAGGCCAAAGGTAGCCACATACCTCTCCGAAAAAAGATGGGAGTGACATCTCCCTCTTGCTTCTGTTTTGCAACAGTCGAAATTCAGGAGAACCTCAAAAGATCTCAGAGCAAGAAAACATCCTTTTCTCTACTTCTGTGGCAGCAAGCTGGTTGTGCAATGTCAGAAGGAAATCATGGTGGTATATCTTGAGAAGAAACAACATGAAAATATTCAGAGGTTCTCTCTGTATGTGTGTGTTTTTCCTATAAATCCCATAAATATTAGGCGAAAGGGCAGAGCGCTAGAAATAAAATTAACACACTCTCTCTCACACATACACATATATGTGCTGTAATCCCAGGAATGGGTGAGACTGAAGGTACTTGGGAACTTCTTTCATTACAGTCAGAAGCCGGGGCTTAGCATTACAATTGGCATCTCTTGCCTCTCAAGAGGTACGTCGCGCGCGACTTGGAATGGAAGAATCCCCAGGAGGTGTCGGTCTCTTTTAGCAACTCTTTTTTTGTGCCAAGTCCAGTGTATATTTTTCTAGCCTGGTAAACAACTCCTGGGAAACACGCACTACCTTCTGAACACCGCCGTTGCTGTTGCTCCTCCATTGATCAGTGTGAGAATCCCACCATATTTGTTTATTTTATTGAAACACAAAGGAACAAGGAAAGTCTTGCTTCCCAGATAATCCAGCTGTCTTGGACTCCAACCTCCACAATCCCCCATCCATCAGATTCCTTGATGTCCTTCAGAAACGTTGGGCTACAATCCCCATAATTCCAAGATAGCAGAGGTATCCTGAAACCTAGGACTCTCTTGATGTGTTTGACTTTATCTCCCATCATCCCCAGGAACCAGAGGTTTCCTCAACCTAGAGCCCTTGAGATTTCTTGGACCACAACTCTCATAATCCTTCATAAACTAGAAGAGGCTTTTCTGAACCTGTTGTCCTCCAGATGTCTCAGACTATAAAGTCCATAGTCCTTTACCCAGCCATGGGACTTGCACTCTACTATATCTAATAGGTGCACTGGTTTCAGGAAACCTGTGCTGAAGATCTCAGTACCCATTGGTGAAATCGTACACTTTTGGGAACTTAGCTCCGGACCCTGGTTGCCAAGACACACCTATTTTTAAACCTCTCCAGTTGCCAAAACAGGATCAAGATGTCAAGGCTGACATGATGTAAACAATTATACACCGCCTGAAGGACTCAAGCAACCGCAGAACCAGAAGCATCTAGTTTTCGTGGAAATATTCCATCGCCACACTGACACCGTCGCCTGACAAATGCAAAAGCACACACAGGAAAAGTGAGGGGAAAAATACCCTCCTTCATGAAGACTTTTCAAGAGAAAGAGGCTCCATCTGCACTGTAGGATTAAGGTCTTTAACTGTCATGGCTCCATCCTATGGAATCCTGGGAGTTGTACAGTGGTCCCTCCACATTTGCTGGGGTTAAGAGTGAAAGATCCCCATGAATGTGGGAAAACAGCAAATAAAAAAACCCCACACTATTCTTTTTACCTAAAAGAACACGTCTCTAGGCATCTCCAGGTCCTCCAATACAACTCCATGGCCAACACTGGCCAGATGTTGATCATAGAATAATGCTGGAGGACCTACAAATGCCCATTTTACTATGCCATTGTATGTAATAGGTCTTGAGCATCCATGGATTTTCGTATCTACAGGGGATCCTGGAACCAAATCCCAATGAATACCAAGGGTCCATTCATGTGTTGTGTGTGTTGTGTATGTGACTTTTTATCATGTGCATCACCAGGTGGTCCCCAACCCTTCCTACAAGTTCTACGTAGGACCTTTAAATGCAACATGTCTAAAGCCGACCCCTTTCTCTTCCTCTGCAACCAGTATGAATAGGGGAAAGATAATTACCCTTAAACATACTTAATGCCAACAGTACATTATCTCTGTCTGTGGAGTAGCATGCTGATAGTATTTTCCCCACAAGCTTAATCAAGCTGCTATCTTAAAACTCTCCAGAGTCCTGTGAAGCTGTAATAGAAAGTCGGAGGTTGCTCAGGGAAGGGAATTTCATTTGTTTTGTTTGGGTGGGGATGGTGATGGAAGAGAAAGAAAGAAAGAGAGGCATTGGCTTAGATTGTTTGTACACTGGTAGGGTGGTGAACCCGCTCCGAGTTTCAGTACGAATCTCACAGGAACTCTCCATGGTGGTGAACCTCTTGGGGAGGGACATAGGCCCTGGACAGATGGGCGGTGAAACGCCAACTCTCTTTGCTGTGCATCATTCGAACGAATTGCAATGTGCTGAGACTGAATGTGCAACGAAGTGTTCATGCACATCTGCATGCACAATGCTCAGTGCACTCGCGCATGTGGAAGACAAGTGTGTGATGGGAACACATGCACTTCATAAAGTTTAGATCGAACGTGGATGTTCTGAATCAGATGAAAATATCCAAGCACTGTGTAAGGATGTAAATCCTTGGTTATTTCATTCTCACATGTAAGGACAAATATTGTATGTAAGTTTTCTCCCTGTTGTGGGAAAAAACATATCCACCCACAGCATTCTCCCTGTATTTGAACATCCCAAAGTGTGGTGGAAGAATTGTTTTGCAGAGAAATATAGAGGTTTTTTATTTAGTGGAGACATGTCGAGGTTGCGCATATACGCACAAAATGACACATGTATTTTTACCTGCAGAATAACTTCTCCACAACCTTTTTGGATCAAATACGAGGAGAAAATTGTGCACAATCCCCACCGGTTTATTATCCTTCTAAATGTGATGTGCCGACTATTAAGAAACCTGTTTCCCATCTTTGAAGCAAAGGAATGTGAATAGTCTTTCCATAGGTACTGATGAGTAAGACACCAACGGGATTCTGACCAAAGTGTTTAGGGTTTGTTTGGGTTTTTAAAAGTGGGGGAAAGACAACCAGGGATGGTTGGGAGTTGAAGTCGGGCAGAAAGAGGACAGGAGAATTTGAAATGATGGGGAGAAAGTGGACAGGGCGAGAAGTTTCTCTCTTCCTTCCATAACACTAGAGATCGGCAGGAGATTCGAAAGGAAATACGTCTTCATGCAACACATCATTAAGCTATGGAATTAGCTCCTGCAGGATGTGGCGGCAGGCTCTCATTTAGATGAACCTTCTTCTGGTTTACTTTTCCAAAAACACAAAACAGCAAACTGAAAATTACTTGGTCTAAACAACAATAGCTGTGTGCAGCTCTGCTTGATGGGAGCTGTAGTCCAAAAAAAGGTAAACTTTCCCATGTTTTTAGGGCCCCCGCCACATCCCACTCCCCATTTCCAATATGGGTAGAGAAAATGAGGTTGAAGACTCCAGTCCAGGCACAAATATGTGGTGAAATATTGTGGAAATGTTAAAGAACCTCGCCTTATTGAGGTGCGTTGAGGGCACTTGAGGGGAACAAAAGGTTACTTTGGAAAAGTGGAGCTGAAGATCCTCACATCCCCAAGCCAGCATGGCCAGCAAAAGGATTTTTTGGAGATGTAGTAAAAGAAAGGAATGTTTCCAAGATGGGGAAGGGGACCAATGCTGCTGATTCTATCTTGAGCATCACCTTTTCCCCCACCATGATGGAACCAGGCAGTAACCCAGCCACCAAGAACAAGCATCCTCCATGGGGTGAGGTAGGGCTGCCAGGTGAAAGAATAGACAAGGGCTGTTACATTTGCATGCTTTTAAATAATTTCTCACCCTAAGGAGAACCTATCATGTGGTTTTCATGGCAAGATTTCTTCAGAGGGGGCACAAGCTTCATTAAAACAGAGGACAATTCTCCTTGAACTCTTGCCACACTCTCAGCTCCCATCAAACCAAAACCTCATTGGGTTTTCTTAGGCAAGGAAGCCTCAAGAGGTGGTTTTGCCAGTTTCTTCTTCTGCAATATAGCCTACACCGCCCAGGATTTGTTGACAGTCTCCAATCCAAGTATTAACTAGGACTGACCCTCCTGAGCGTCCAAGTTCAGGTGGGATCTAGTGCCTTTAGGATATTTAGGCCCTGCTGTTTTATTTTCTTCTTGTTGCTGTGTGCCTTCAAGTCCTTTCCACACGAAACTGTGAGTCTGAATCCCCGCTTGGTCATGGAAACTCACTGGGTCACCTTGGGCAAGTCACGCTCTCTCAGCCTCAGAGGAAGGCAAGGGCAAAACGTCTCTGAACAAGCCTTGCCAAGAAAACCCTATGATAGATTCACCTTAGGGTCAATGACTTGAAGGCACACAAAACCAATTGTTTTTTTCCTAAGGTTAAGTCCAAAACCTTCTTATTACACATAAGTGTAATAAGGGCAAATATTCCTATTCCTTGCATAGTTCTGCAAAATAGAAGGTGGAGCCCATTTGCAACACCTACAAGGTCCCTACTTCAGCTCTGGGCAGAGTGGAAACAAGCCAGACTGGAAGCCAAGTTGATGGTCAACCTTTCTCCTTCCCCGCCATTGCTTTGCTCATACCAGACTCTCTCTATCTCTCTTCCCCCCAGTCTGCCTTTCCCCTCCTTGTACCTCCACTTACCACAATACTGTTTTGAATCTCTAAAATAATGTGACAACTTAATGATGGCACAATTATCTAAATGTTTAACAGACATGTTATCTAAGTGAATCGGATCGAGATTCCATCCCGCTGACAATAAACATCAATGGAAGCGCAGAAAGTGATGGGCAAATTATCACAAACCCTGCAATTTCAATGCTATTAAATTTGGAAGAATAACAGCCCCGAGGCCTGTAAACGCTGGATAAAATAGACCCTTGTGTTTGGCCAACTATTAAATCAAAATGCTACCAACATCCGAGGAAAAGCGGGGAGGGGGGAGGAGGAGAGGGAGAAACAGAAGACAATTTATAGCTTTTCATGTTTCAGTTACACATTGCTTTTATTAACTCCTCCGCTGTTTGGGTGCTGGGGATCAGACTCTCCAGTGAAGTTGGGAGGCCACAGGCCAGAAGGAAGCCAAACGGCTTCCTTACAGAAGGAACGTCAGTTTAAAGCTGAAGAGCTACAAAAGAAAGAGAAAATGCAGAGTTCCCCTTGCCGTTCAAGAGCTGTGATGCTCTAGTGTGTTTCATAATGACATACTGTATGTAGAGAGATCTTGTAGCACCTTTGAGACTAAGTGAAAGAAAGAAGTTGGAAACATGAGCTTTAGTAGACTTAAGCCTACTTCCTTGGATGACATGGTAAGAGATGGAATGGCACAACATCATGAGAGAACATGCAGATGATCCCATCCCCAAAAGACTAAAAGAGACCAATGAGGTTTTACATCTGAGGAAGCAGACCAAGTCTACAAAAGCTCATGCTACAACGTCGTTGGCTCAGTTACTCTCAGTGGTGCTACAAAATCACTTTGCCTACTGGAAGACCAAAGTTGAGATCCTACCTTGAGGGTGCATAGTCTTCATGTCTGTGTGCATTTGTTGCTGTTGTTGTTGTGCGCCTTCAAGTCACTTCCAGCTTATGGGACCCTAAGGCAAACTTGTCATGAGGTTTTCTCGGCAAGTTTTTTCAGAGGCACTTTGCCATTGCCATTCTCTGAGGCTGAGAGAGTGTAACTGGCCCAGAGTCCCCCAGTGGGTTTACACAACCGAGCCAGGATTTGAACCCTGGTTTTAGTCATACGCCAATGCTCAAACCACTACATTATGCTGGTTCTTGTCATAGCTGACCATTATTTCAAATTTAAAGGGAGCTGCCCAAGGTGGGCAAGAAGGTTCACCACCATGGATAGCTCCTTCAAAGAGCTGCTGTTGGCTTAAAAAGCCTTATACAGCTTGTGTCCAGACTATTTGAAGGATTATATCTCACTTTACGTATCCCTTAGAGCAGGGGTAGGCAACCTTTTTGAGCCGGGGGTCGGGTTGCTGTCCCTCAGACAACTGGGGGGCCGAAGCCAAAAAATAAATAATTAAATAATTTATTAAAAAAAATATTACATAAATAAATAAATAAACCGGGACAAATGTAGGATAAAAATTTCAAATGGAGGACACTTTTTTTTTAAAGAATGGAGGACATGCTAAAAAATTTGCTGATTTTTATGTTAATATAAATGCATGTTTCGGAGGCTTCTGTAGACAATTGCCCCCCTTGCCTGCCGCTTGCCCCCCTTGCCCGCCTCCTCCTGATAGGCCAAAGGCCCCACGCCCTCATGCGAGAGGCCAAAGGCTCTGGCAGCAATCGGCAGCAGGACCGGGCTGGGGCCAGTCCCAAGGCCTTGCCGGGCCGCATCAGGCCCGCGGGCCGCAGGTTGCCTACCCCTGCCTTAGAGCTTTGTGATCATCTGGAGATGAAAATTCACCCAGTTTGGTCAGATTCACCCAAATCATCTTTTATGGGTTGGAAGGAAGATGTGCGGAAAGAAGATGAGATCATGTATTGGCATATTCTCTGCCAATTTGGCATAAAATAATATTTGTCTGGGTTGCCATACCAGACTCAAAGCAGGTTCATTCAATAAGCTATGGCTTTCTTTTGTTCAGGGTGAGCCAGATTTGTCTTTCTTGGAGTGTCTTCTGAACTTTTCACAGCAATCTTGAACATCTAGTTATATGCATCCATGTTCACCCTCACCCTCCAGTCCAATGGATTTCTAACTCTTTAGCATTATCGCATTCCCCCACATGCATGAAAATTAAAATTACTACTTTCACATTAAATGGTAGTCTTTGATTTATGGAAGAAGTAGGATAGGTCTTAATGTGGCCAAGTTGTCCTCATTCCAACACTATGTGCTGCTCTGTGTAATGGTCTTCCCCTTCACCTGACCACACTAAATTCACTGATCCCACAAAAGTGGCCTGATCCCACAAGACAAGAGTCCCCAAGTTAGCTGATCCACCCAGCCTACAAACCGTGCCATGGCCAGGAAGCCATGGACTGAGAAAATAAACTCTATATTAGGCATGCTGCAAGCCTGTATAGTAGCAGAGAGTGAAATTAGGTCAGGAGTAAATCCATGCCAGGGTATTGACTGTACAAACATAAGCCCACAGCCGCGGAGAAGGGAGCGGGGCTGGCGTTACACAGCATTCTGCTATAAGTTGCCTGGTCATGTGAAATAACTTGGTCAGGCCAAGGAAATGCTATACGAATCACCTCTGGTATTTTTAAAAGCCAATAGCTATTACAGTTTTCCAAAAAAAGAGGAGGGGGGGGAAGAACAAATCTAGCTCACATAACCTCTATATAAAGCGAATACCAAAGACACGCTTCCAGGAGCTGCCAGGGACAGAATTAATCGCTTTTTAATTTGTAACGAATACATGTTTAATGTTTTTCCACCTTTCCCTCCCCCTCCAAAGTGCCAAAGCTCTCTTCTTACTAGTACAGAAGTTGGGCCAACTAAGTGGATTCTGCAAAGTCAAAACTGCCCCCCAAATGTATGTAGAGCTCATATATATATACATACATATATATATATATATATATATATATATATATATATATATATATATATATGAAAAGATAGTGCAAAGGGAGGCACTTTCTCCCACCTTGAATATGTAGATGTAAGACCTGTTGCTGAAAGCTTTGATCCTTGGAAGAGGCAAGATATATAAATAAAAAATATTATTATTATTATTATTATTATTATTCAATAGATGTCATCATAATATTTACATGTTGCACCGATTCTTAGGAACAGTGAAGGAAAGGAAAGTTAAGGATCCAGAAACATCCACCAGATAAGCTCTACCACATTTTCGATTATCATTCTCAAACAGGGACATAAAGGAAATTCATTTTAATCCGCTTTCCCTGTCCTCATGGCATTTTAAAGATGGGGATGTGATCACAACCTTGTGGCCTGTTCGGAGTGACCAGATGTCCTCCTTTTCCTGGACATGTCCTAGCTTTCAACCTTCTGTCCAGGAGGAATTTCAAAACGTCCTTTGTTTTGAGTATGACGAAGGAGCATGGATTTATATTTTTATTAGCGTTTTTAGCTTTTCTTTGGTCATACCCTATATTTTGTGGTGTCCTGTCCTCCTTTGTGGTTAGGACATCTGGTCACTCTGGACCTACCCTGTTTTCTTCCAGGTACGTGCCTTTTGGAAGGAGCCTTCAGAAAATGCCTACCAGTCTGGATTCTCATGCTTCTCGTCCTGGTGCTGTTTGCTATTTCAAGGCTCAGCAAGAGGAAGCTATCAATTTCTTGGCAAGTGGGAGGCCCTTTTTGGCCATCAAACCCGCTTGTGACATGTAACCGAGAAGACCTTGTTTACAACTTGAGGAGGCGATGATAAACCTGCTCCATTCGGGTCGCGCTGACCCGGAGCCGCCTATTTTGGTCCCTCCATTCTGCCGTTTTCATGTCACCCTTGGAGCTCTGGCACCGACACGGCTCTCTTGGCAGGCGCTGACATTCTTGTCCCAAAGTTTTAAATCAAAACATACTTAATCTGTCTCAGGAGTCCCACCTGACCGGCACCCCCACAACTTCCAAGCAAGGTCATCGCTGAAATCTAATAACTAGAAACTCTCTCCAACTTTACTTCCAGGAGAGAGGCAGGACCTGAGCCCTTGCAGAGAGCTGTCCTGAAAAAAGAAAACCTTCTCCTAGAAAACACACAAACACACACACACTATTAACAGGTGGGCTATTTTCCTTCCTCTTGTGATTCCTCCTCCAGCAAAGAGTGCAAAAGTCCCAAAAGGGGCCACTCGGTTCAACCAGGTGTCTCTCACATTCACCCAAGACAAGCTTCATTTATATACCGCTTCATACCGCCTAAGCAGTGTCTAACCAGTTTACAACTGTAAGCTAATTTGCCCCCAACAATCTGGGTACTCATTTTAGCAACCTCCTCGGAAGGATGCAAGCCTTGAGCCCTTTTGCTGGTCTTGAACTTGCAACCTTGTGGTTTTGAGTGAGTGGCTGCATTACAGGCATTTAACCACTGTGCCACCAGGGCTCCTGTTTGATACTTCTTCCCAAGCATCTCTGTGCTTAATAGATGCCAGCCCTCCACATATGCAGCTTGGACTTTTTGTGCATTTGATGATTCATGGATTTGATTGATGTTCTCTTTAGGAATCTTTAGCTCCTCCAACACAACTCTATGGGCAACATCCACCAGAGCTCATGCCACCAGAGGACCTACAGATTCCTGGAGAGAACACGTCTTTAGGCATTTGTAGGTCCTCCGCTGCAATTCTATAGTCAGCATCCGGTGGGCTGGAGGACCCAGAGATTTCTAGAGAGATAATCCTTCTGGGGGGAAAAATAGTGTTTTCTCATATGTGTTTTTCCCCACTTTCATGGAGATCCTGTGTTCCTAACTCCAGTGAATGTGGAGGGCCCACTGTATATATCAGTCATTTAAAAAGGAATCCAGAAAGGATATGGAGAAGATAGATGGATGGATGGACGGATAAACAGATAGACAGACAGACAGACAGACAGACAGTTGTTGTTTGGGTGCCTTCAGGTTATTTACAACTTATGGAAACCCTAAGGCGAACGTATCATGGGGGTTTCTTGGCATGATTTGCTATTGCCTTCCCCCTGAGGCTGAGAGCATATGCCTTGCCCAATGTCACCAAGTGGATTTCATGACCAAGCTGGGGATCTAACCCTGGTTCCCAGAGTTGTAGGCCAATACTCAAATTGCTGTGCCATGCTGGGTGTCTAGAGAGACAGCTAGCTAGCTAGATTTGAACTACGATCTATGTTGGCCAACTGATTACAGTATGATTCCCTTGCAGAAATGTCTACTCAACCACACTCACAATTGTGTGCAAGGTTTTTCACTGGGCAAAGCATTTGAAGGAAGAGACATTAATGCTACCCAACAGAACCACAATTTTCTTTTGCAGGATCTCTTGCCACCTTGGGAGACTCCAGTTCAAAGACTTCCTTCTTCCACTTCACCAAAATACTTCCAATATCCGTTGTATTTGTAACAAACCTGTTCATCTGTCCCAGGCATCGACCAGCTTGAGAGACAGTGGCAATTCTGTCCCCAATTTATGAACTGCCACTTTAACCACTAAAGTTCCTGATTCAAATGGGGCAGCCAACATCCATTGTGCTCAATGATGCATGCACACCGGTTGCTATCAGGCTTCCAGATCCTGTCCCACCGAGTCAGAGCTGTATATTTGAAAGCTGAGATAGCATCCAGCGTGTTAAATTTCAACCTGCAGATGCATACATTCCATCCTTAATGACATTTATTGGTTTATCAGTACTAAAGAGATTTGCTCAGCCTAATGCAGTCCAGGAGGGAACTAGCTCATTCCTTGTTCTTTGCTAAATAGCAGAGACATCCTCAAAATGGGCAAATGAAGCTTGTGGCAATTTTTTCGGGTCAGTAAAATGTTCAGGCAAGCCATTTAGTATTAGTGGTATTCTATGGCTTCTATGTTAGTAGAACAAGACTGATCTGTTTCTGGTTTTAGGCCAGGATTCAAAATAGCTGCCCAAGGTGCTGAAATCCTATCCCCAATATAGGATTTTGGGGATAGCACCTTTAAAGTTCATACTCAACGCCAAAGTAGATTCAACCCTACATTGATATAGAAGTCACCAGTCACGGCTCACAATTGTTTCCTTATTGGGAGAAAAAGTGGGCTAAAATACAAGCTTAGCATCCCTTATTCTGAAATCCATAATACTCCAAAAACCAAAACCTTTTTCTGGGGTGTATGAGATAGTGACATCTTTCTTTTCTGATGGTTCAGTGTACACAGACTTTGTCTCATGCACAAGATTATTAAAAATACTGTGTATAAACTTACACAGTTTTAGGCTATGTGTATCAGGTGTATACAAAACATGAATGAATTTTGTGTTTAGACTTGGGACCCATCTCCAAGATATCTCACTATGGATGCATATGCAAATACATGTATTCCAAAATAAAATTAAAAAATCCCAAAATCCCAAACACTTCTAGTCCCATGCGTGTTTTAAATATAGGAAACTCAGCCTGTAATGTGAAATCTTCCAGAATAGAAAAAGACAGCTCTTTGCCTCTCATCTTCACCCCATTCCTAACCCATAAACCCAAGTAAAGCAAAATGGTTATGTGTCCAATCCCCTTCCGATATGCCTTGACCACCAATTTCCAGGCTGTTCTCATGTCTCCAATCTGGCTGGCCACCAAAAATAACGATTCATCAAAACACCTTTCCTTTTTCTGTCTTGTTACCTCTCAGATTATGAAAACTGTATGGAAACAGAATGGGCTGTAGTAGTGTCAGTTCTCTTAGAACAGAAGTGGACAACTGTGGGAAGCTAGTGGCGGCATTAATGCCCTATGAGACTTTTGAGGGCCACATCTCCACCACCAATGAAATCTTCTCCTTCTTTTTTGGGGGGGCCCAAATGTTTCCAAAGACCCCCAGGGAGTCATGGGGTCATTTTTGCCATGTTTCCATCCACTTCATGTCATTTTAGGTAGAAGAAAAGCTTTCTTCTCAACCAGAAAGCAATCAGAAGTCACTTCCTGCTTCTTCTTTCAACATGGCAAACTGCTTCCATAGGGCATTTGGGGGCAAATAGGGGATACTAGGAGATTTATGCTGGCCGCAGACCACACTTTGGCCACCCTTGCCTTAGAAGGACAGAGAATCTCTTGCAGCCTGAGAACCAAGTTCAGCTTCAGAGTTGTTTTCAGGGGTCCATATTCCAGTGGTGACCAAAGCCAAAGGAAAGAAGGGTAGAGACCAAAACTACCAGCATATTTTCATCTTTGCCAGGAACCAATCCTTAGAAATTTCAAACGTGTAGAATGGGGAAAGGAAACTCATAAGAAACCCCAGGGAATCTATTCAAAGACAGTATCAAGAGGAAGGAGATGTAGCCATCTAAGGATGCTAAGAGGGCCAACTTGGAAAACTAAGAAGAGAAGATCAGGTTGCCTTAGGGACAAGTCCAAGTTGGTGCATCCAACGGCCAATGCTTTTACACCATCTACAACTGCACTTCCACAATATCCTATTCAACATATAATTATGCTTTAAAACAGGGTGAGCCCATTCATAAAGGATGGCACAAGGAAGGTGACTCTCTTTCACTCTCACTCTCTCGGTGGTGAAGCAATTCTACTCAAGTCTCCTACGGTGGGAAAATGGTAGTATCTCATGCTTCCCAACACAGATGAGTGCAATGAAACCATTCTTCGATCAAGGATGGAATCAGAAACTGAGCAATTGCCGTTGAGCAACCAGTGTTGAGCAAATGCTTTATCAGAAGTCCCACCCTCTGACATATATACAGATGCACGCAATGGTTAGAGGCCCAGCTCTCAATCAGGGAGGAGGAAAACATACCAATGCAATTTGTTTCATAAAGACCAAATAGACGGAGCATATTGTAAAGAACAAAAAAATAACTTTCTGGTCTTGCACTGCACATTTTAGTGCAAATATTAAGACACAAATAGTGTTCAGTTCAGCAAACTTTGCAGAATGTCATGCCACACATCCACTTCAAAGAGGGTCATGACATGCAGCTGTTAATAAAATGCTGTATTATATTTTAAAAAGCCACATGTTAAATTCATAAAACATACAGTGGTCTTCATATTTGAAAGTCTTTTTCCTAAGCAATGGCTTCGGCTTCAGGTAGGAATGCCATCCAATATTTTATCAGCTGCCATTGTGTTTGCACTAATGATTCTCACTCTCTGTTTTTGCATCACTGCAATGTCCTATCCATCTAAGAAAGTAGACCTAGTGTACGGAATATCATGCTACAACTTCTTTTGCACAGCGAGTCTCAAAAGGGCTAAAAGATACCTTTGCATATGGATATTCCAGACTAACACTATGGATTCTGGGTCTTCTAGTTTCCTTCCTGGCAGTCAGAAAGTGGAGTAAAAACAGGACGAAGGAGTAAGGTTGACAAGCACAAGAGGAATTTAATCTCTGCTCTGAAACCAAGAACTCTGTTTCCCTCACCCAAATAACCATCATCCACCAAACAGAAAGGGACCACTCAATGAAACTGAAGAGTCCATACGATCTGATGATGATGGCCCAAATAGAGTCGACTAAGAGGAAGAAGAACCACCAAGTTAAAACACATTAGCAACTTCTTTCCATGAAACCTGGAGCACCACTATAACTGTGGGATCAGGACACCATTTTGAAAAAATTGGAGAGCGGTCCAACCAAAAAGCAAACCTTACCGGTGTGTGTCTGCCGGTGAGAATCAAGAGCATCTTCTTTAGAGAACTGCGCACCACAGTGATCACAGACAAAGGCTTTGGCACCTGCTATAAAGAGAAAGAGAAAGAGAGAGAATATAATAATGGCAAGAACGATGGATAAAATCTCTAAGAAGTCTATTTTTTTAATGCCCCGTGGAAATGATCAAGGGATGTTTCTCTGAACACAAAGACCCACCAAAGCAAATTCTGATCAAGGTTAGCAGAGAGAAAACTGGAGAAGGCTCCTATACCTTTGATGGTTGTGTTTAAGTCAGAACTTCAGCAGTTGTTGCTAGCTTGCCACACAAAAGAGCATCCACTGAAAATCTTTGTTCTAGAGAACAACAAAAGGGATGGGAACCTTTTCCCTTAAATCGTCGAGTAACCTTACCTCTAAAACAGAGAATTTAAAGGACTTCACTCAACTAAAAATCCTAGGATTCTGTAGGATATAAGCTTTGACTCTTACAGCAATATCAAACTGATCTAACACAGTGTAGACAACCTCTTAGAATGAGGCTGCATCTACACGGCAGAATCAATGAAGTTTGACACTGCTTTAACTGCCATGGCTCAATGCTATTATTATATTTTATTATTTTATTATATCTCGCCTTTCTCCCAATATAGGGACTCATATATGGAATTCTGGGGTTTTTAGTTGTGTGAGATAGTTGGCCTTCGCTGTCAGAGATCTCTGGTGCCACAACTACAAATCCCAGGATTCCCTAGGATGGAGCCCTGACAGTTAAAGTGGTGTCAAAACTGCTTTAATTTTGCAGCATGGCACCAGGCTAAACCAAATGCTAATATGTATTTAGGACACAGTCCATGGGGGAAGACCCATTGTCTCCATGCAACACCCTTTTCAGAATGAATAGGTTCCGTCTGCAAAAAAAGGAGACAATTGTGGGTTGAAACATTTTCAAGATGTAGCAATTGGCAAAGAGGCAATAGCTTCCCTTTAACATTTCCTAATCACTATACTTTTAATTAGCAGTTATATAATGCCAGAGAACGATCAAAGCACTTCACACACTTTCAAGGATGCCTTACAAGTTCGTAGTTGGGATGCTTGGCATTGCTCTTCCTATAATTTAGTTGGTGTGCTCCGAGGAAGATACAAGTTTGCCTGCGTGGGCCTATATGGTTGATGCAAGTCTTGCTTTCTGGACCTCCTATATCACATGCTCAGTCAATTTAGGCTATCCCAGTACGCCCTGCGATTAGGGATTGTGCAAGTAATTGTGAGGTTTTATTTCCCATTTTGTATTTTTATTCCTTTTACGAGTTACAAGACTACACTTGTCCCTCCATATTCGCTGGGATTAGGGGCACAAGACCCTCATGAATATGGAAAAACCATAAATAACAAAAACACCATATTTTTACCTGAGAGGACACCTCTCTAGGAATCTCTAGGTCCCCCAGTGCAGTTCTGTGGTCAATGCTTGACAGTCACTGACCATAGAACTGCGCTGGAGGAGCTACAAAGGCATAGTAGAGCATTCTCTCTAGGAATCTATAGGTCTTTCAGTGCAACATAATGGCGGGTTATAGACCGCCGCTTTGAGGCGGTCTGCCGCCGCCGCCGCTTGCTCTGTGCGGGAGCCGTAGTAGCCACACCGCGTGGCTCCCGTGCGGAGCAAAAAAGGAGCTCCAAAATGGAGCTCCTTCTTGCGGCGCCTCTATGACGTCGCGAGGCGCCGCTGGCGCATTCATGACGTCATAGGTGCCGCAACACATCTGGACGCTATGCGTCTGATACGTAAACATGGCGGCCCCCATGTGGAAGGGGCGCTGCCATGTTGTACATATGGAATACGTACTAGGGTTAGGGGGGTGCGGAAGCACCGCCCCTTCCTAACCCTAATATGTATTCCATACGTATTTTTTGGTGGTCTGTAACCCGCCTTAGTTATAGTTGACCGGAGAGCTGCACTGGAGGACCTAGATATTTCTAGAGAGAACATATTAATCAAATCTGAGAATAATCAAATCCATAAATATCAAAGCCCTAAACATGGAGGGATGAGCGTAATTCATTTTGCTACAGGCTTAAATCGTACATTAAAGTTGTTGTTGTGTGTCTTCAAGTCCTTTCCAACTTACAGCAGCCCTAAAGTGCACCTATCCTGGGTTTTTTTTTGGCAAGATTTGTTCAGAGGACCATTCCCTTCCTCTGAGGTTGAGAGTCTGTGACTTTCCAAAGGTCACCCAGTGGGTTTCATGGCTGAGCTGAGAATCAAACCCTGGTCTCCAGAGTCCTAGTCCAACATTTAAATGTAAATGTGACTCTGATGTTCTCTGAACTAAGAAAGGAGCAGCTAACTTTGCACATGGTTAGTACTCAGTCCAAGAAATGTCTCTATACGAATACAGTTAATGAATGCCATTGTCAGTGTAAGAAATCTCTAAACTCTCGCTCTGCAGTTTGGAAAGAAAAGCAAGAAAGCACCAGAGGATTCAGGATCTAGTTTGGACAATTGCTGTGAAGTATTTCGGCAATTAAGGGGCCATCATACAGACGTTTAAAGGGAAACTCAAACAAGAAAAAGTTCACTTGAACTCAGGGGAATTTGGGAGTTACAGGGTAATATTGGCAGAAGATGTCAATAGTGGCCATACCAACCGTCCCATTGATATAGAAGGAGTGCGGATCATTAGACGATTCCCCCAGGAGCAAATGCAAAGGTGGGATCAACATGGATAATAATGTAAGTTAGAAATGAGGACTAGTCGAAGGAAAGAGAAAATGGAGATGGCTCAACGGAGGGATAAATACTGAGATATCTACATATGGAGTGATACATACAGAACTGCACGGGTTTGTCCGAATTTACCTGTGGGTAGGTGGAGCCCCAGAACATGCTCATGTTAGATGGTGGGGGGCAGAATCTTAGCTGGGGATACAAACTAGCATCCCCCCCCCCCCCCAAAAAAAAGCCCTGACTGTAGACTTCTGGGAAGCACCCATTGGAGATCAGAAGCCTGCTGTTATTTTTTCGGACCGCAACTCCCAGAACCTCTGAGCCAGGATTCTGAGCTTTGCAATCCCAAGGAATCTCCGCCCCAAACTTTGGATACAATCCAGCCAAGCAGTTCCAATAATCAGCAGACCAGAGTCAGATGCCAACATGGAAACCTGTGTGTGGATCCATCTCGTTTTTCTACTTTTGATTTTTTTAAAGATTAAAAATGAAGATTAAAAACACAATCAGACGTTTCTTTGGTTTTCTTTTATAAAAGAAGCAACCTGCAATAGTGTCAGTGCCTTATCAGAGAGGTAACTAATCTTTTTGAAATTGCCTTACCGCAACACATTGCCCTAATTGTGATACATCTGTCTGTGCGCCCAAGAATAAACAGAGGAGGACTATGACACCATCAGATAAGGAAAGGGGCAGAAATGACACCATCCGGCAGTGAGAGTTGCAGATATTTCCACAACTATCAGGGAGGTGTGGTATTTGTGGCGTTTCTTAGAAAACTGCCTACCCCAACATATGTGACGGTGGCGTCGGCGTCTGTTGGGTCACAGGCTTCTGGTTATAAGGAGGCAAACAAGCATGCACAGGATGTCTAAACAGCAGATAAGTTACTCTGCAGATAAAAATAGACCCCGGCACCCGTCTTCGGAGCATATGCTGTTAGGCCAAAGCTGTGAACACAATTGTTGAGATTCGGAAGTTTGATTCATCTGTTCCGAGAAACTGCTAAAAGCAAAGGGATTTAAAGCAACCTTGAATGCCCTTTGAGGAAGGAGGGAGAGAGGAGGAAAAAGAGTGGGAAAGAGGGAGCGAGACAGAGAGGAGGGAAAGTTTCAACATGGCCCCAAACGTTGGGTGGGTGGGATGAATTTTGAGAGTCGGTTTGCACTTGAGCTGAGAAACAAGATGAGCCTTGATGGTTGGACTTCCAGATGTTGCTGACCTGAGATGTCCATCAGCCTCAGCCCACCAAATTGGCTGGACGTCATGCTTCCCAAACTCTGGTCTTGTGGGTGTTATGGACTTCATTTCCCAGGAGCTTCAGTCCTTTTGGCCAATGGCCTGAGCTTCTGGGAATTGAAGTGCAAATCACATGGAAGTGATTTGGGCTTCAGCTCCCAGAAGCTTCAGTTATCTTGGCCAAGGGTCTGAGATTCTGGGAACTGAAGTCCAAAATATATGGAAAGCCACAGTTTGGGAATTACTGGTCTAGAGGAATGATTTCCAAATTCTGGTCCTGCGAGTGTTTTGGACTTCATCTCCCAGGAGCTTCAGTCATCTTGGCCAATGGTCTGAGTTTCTGGGAATGGAAGTCCAAAATACATGGAGGGCCAAAGTTTGGGAATCACTGCCCTAGATGGAGGCCAAGGGCAACTAGGCTTGTGGAAGCAAGCTTTTCCCTATTCTTTCCTATGACAACTCCTTGAACAACTTCCATAGAGGACCAAAGGAGGTGTCCCCATAGACCAGGGTCTCTTGACCCTCTGTGATGCTTCCAACCCTAATATTATATCAGGAGTGTGTGTGTGTGTGTGTGTGTGTGTGTGTGTGTGATGGGGGACAAATTCCCCCAACATTGGATTCTTTATTCTAGTAGACAGGAGATGGTGGATGCAATCCAAAATGTCCATGGCATCTTCAAGGTGTCCCATGATGCTTACTTTCCCACTTCCGCACCATTTCCCCCCACAAGTACTCCATCCAGACCCTCATCCTTGCCCCATGGCATTGCAAACACCCCACCTTCCCCTCCCTAGCCGCACTTTCCCCGGTCGAAAGTAAGCATTCCTCTGCCTTTAAATTGTCTCCCTAACGGCTGGCTCAGAGGCAGAAATATTTGGCAGCGCTGAAATTAAAAGTGATAAATTTTCTCGCCAGGCTTTGATCGATAATAGAGGTCTCATCTGTTAATCAATAAGACAGTCTGCCTGTTTACTGTGCATACGTCGTTCGCGGCTGCTTTCGGGGGCCGATGTCAAGTTTGCATTCAAAACAACTCAAGTGTGCCTAAACCAAATGGCCAAGTCCTGGAAAAAAAAAAGAAGAAGCTGGAACAGAGCAAATGTGGGAGAGAAAAGAGGCCAAGCCGTGACATCAGGGCCCTGCTGATGGATTGGGAAGATGGACCATGCGCCTATGTTTCCTTGGAGCACTTGCACAGCTTTCCTTCTGTAGACAGGCAGGTTTTAGGGTCATGGGAGGCTTTGGGGGCTGTTGTTGTGTTGTTGTTGTTTTGTAAAGCATTTGATCAAACAAGGAACTAAGTGGGGACAATTTGAAACCCACACAGAGCTTTTGCCAAGCCAGCCTTGAAAAGGGAAAAGGACAAAGGAAGGAAAATAGGTTCTTGTTCTTACAGCCGTCCAAGGGACACTGCCTTATAGTAACCCTATCCTAGGGTTTTCTTGGACAAATTTATTCCATGGAGGGTTCCCCCCCCCCACTTTTGCCTTCCTCTGAGGCTGAGAGAGTGATACTCCTCCAAGATTGCCTAGTGGATTTCCATGGACAAGGAGGGATTTGAACCCTGGCCTCTCAGGGTGCATCTCCACTGTCAAAATAGTGCAGTTGGACACCACTTTTAGGTGCTGTCACTCCATCTTATGCAATCCAAGGATTTGTAGTTTCACAAGGTGTTTAACCTTTCTCTGCCAAGGAGTGCTGGTGCCTCACCAAACTACAGCTCCCCGGCTTCTGTAGGATGGAGCCATGGCAGTCAAAGAGGTGTCAAACTGCATTATTTCTTCAGTGTAGATGCAGCTGAAGGTAGTCTATGAATACTCCAATACTGAAACCAGTACAGCATGATGTCATTGGGTGTTCTTGGCAATACATCCAAGCTTCAGATCCCAAATTTGGGAGAAAAGTGGGATACTACTACTACTACTACTACTACTAATAATAATATCCTCAGAATAGGTTTGCCATTGCTTTACTCTGAGTTTTCTCTCCTCGGCTGAGTGAGTATGATGTGCCGAAGGTCCAGTAGGTTTCCAGGGCCGAGCGGGGATTTGAACCCAGGTCTCCAAGAGTCCTAGTCCAACACTCAAACTGTAAAGAGAAGGCCAAGATGTGTCAAATGGCTTGTCCTCTTCTCGCCCTCCCTTCTTCCCTCCCCACAACCAAGCTCCACTTAAATAATAAACAGGGCTTTATTGCCCACATAATTAGAAAGGTCAGGTCTATTTGAGAACGGTTACGGCTAGTTCATGCCAAACGCTGCTCAGGGAATGTTTTGTTCCAAAATCATTGACCTAAAAGGCCAAATGCAGTGGTGCCGGCTGGTGCCTAGGAAAGGTCTGTCTGGGGTGGAAGGGAAGAGAAGATTTGTCCTTGCTTAGGATTTGTGGGGCAAAGAGGAAAGCAGAGGTAGAAAAGGCCCAAACCAGAAGAGGTTGCCCTTGTTCCAGAAAGAAGGGGAAAAGCAAGCAACAAAACTTGATTTTGTAGCAAGCAACTCAACTTAATTTTGCAATAAGCAACACAACTTGATTTTGCAGCAAGCAACAAAACCTGATTTCCAAAAACCCACCTAGAAAGAGGTTCCAGACTCAGTGAGAAGACAAAAACACTCTGCACATGGGCAATGGAATGGCTCCCAAAACTAATTTTGGCTCAGGATGACACCCCTTCTCCCAGGTTGGAGATGGCTTGGGTTAGCTTGGGAATTGGGAGCAAAAGATCAAGAAAGCCAACAGGTGGGATTCCTTGCAGGAACTGGGTTAGATTAAATGACCTTTCATCCAGCTTAGAACAAAAAGTGCGGTTGGAATAGATGGCCTTTTAGTGACCTACATGCCAAGAGTAACGTATTGTGTTGTTTGTGTGCCAAGAGTAAAACTCCCAGCTTGATGGGGGCAATTAACTTACAGTTACTGCTCAGTCTGGTATGAAGCAGTCTATAAATGAAGCTGCTATTGCTATTGCTAAAAGAAGGAATGGAAGAATAATAGAATCATAGAGCTGGAAGAGACCCCGAGGGTCATCCAACCCAACCCCTTTCTGCCATGCAGGAATACATAGAATCCTAGAGCTAGAAGGGACCCCTAAGGACCATTCAGTTCACCATCCAAGAAGGAAAAAAGAGCAAAAGAGAGCTCTTAATGAGAAAGCAAAGGTTGAAGTGCTCCCTGGAATATTTCACAACGGCAACAAAAACAAGCCGAGCTTTGCTGAAACCTATGCTGGAAAGAATTTTTTTTTTGCAAGTAATAATAATAATAATAATAATAATAATAATAATAATAATAATACTAAAAAAGAGGGGAGAGAGAAATCCTGGAGATTTTAAAACAAACATCTTGAATGTTCCAACGAGATACGCATGCTTGGTTACATAAGGGAAGTACAGAGTGTACTGAAAAACAGCCGACCCGCAAAAAATAAAAAAAGGGGGGAGAGGGAAGGAGGAGAAAAATAGCTAAAGCTGTCAGAACAATGAGTACAGAGACACGGGGCATCTTACGACAAGACTACGCTGTACAGTTTTATTTACAGTAATTCTTATCAGTCAGGGAACAGTACGCCACCTGCCAGTTTTCAAAGGCTGGAACTGGGTGTTCTTTCGCTCGCTCAAGTCAGGGTTGTTTGTGTGCCAAGCGGCAATTTCCCCCCCTCCCTTCTCTTCCCCCTTTACAACCTCCCTCCCCCTGAAAAAGTGGCACTGAGCAAGAAATAATGCAATGGACACATGCATAAAACTATATATGCATACATATACATACATATATATATGTGATGTGCAGGGGAGGCATCCAAGAGACGGATGTTGGGTTTTTTGCTTTTGCAAAAAAGACAAGCCAGAGAACGCAGGGATTGAATATGCAAATAGTTCAAGGTTAATTTTGCTACGTGAGTCACCAGGAAAATGTCAGACGGCATCAACACTTATTGCATCCAGGGTTTTTAAAAGGGGGGGGGATAAGCAAGGAGAGCTATTTATTAAAAGTGCATCAGAGCTGGAACGCTCAAAAGGAATACATCAAGGAGCGTTGGTTTGGGGCTTTTGTATATAAAAAGCCGCTCGCTGGCTCGCCTTGGGAGCTAGCAGTTTCAATGTAAACAGGATTATTAGTTCTTTTTTATAAATGTTTGGGATGTAAGGGATCAGGGAGAGAGAGGGGAAAGAGAAAAAAAGCAGTATTTTTAGCACATTGTTTCAACTTGCTTACAGTATGAAGATATCTTCCGATGGCTGACCGGCCGGGGAGGGGATGGGACCCCGTGTGCTGCCAAGATTCACGCTGGGTGTCCGAGAACATGCCTCAGCCTTGGCACCAGATCCTCCGGCCGCTCTTCCGCTGGAGTTTGCACAAGCAAATTTATAGCTCCCCTCAGCTTAATAAAGACGCTTGCTCAACCTGGCTGACAAAAACAGACTGCTCTTTGCCCCGCGCCCCTCGGCATGCGAGATTCTGCAGAGTCACTTATGGGTCTTCGGGGACTGAGGTCAAGCGTGCCCCCCATCACACTCTTTCACACTCACCTGCAGTAGGGGTGGGGGTTAAAAATACCCACAACCATCCCATATCCCAAACCTGGTTGCTTTAGCCTCTGAAGCTGAATGGATGATTGCAATCAACTTGGCTTTGACTTACGATGAACCTATGAGTTAGTCTCAAAGGTGCTACAAGATCCCTTTTTATATGGATCTTCTGGACTAACACACTTAAGTCTTTGAATTCTGACCCTATGAATGAGAGACTTCCAATTGTCCTGGTCACCAACGTCCTGGTGAAGTATTCCAAACTCAGGGCCATGGCTTTCTTTATGGAGTCAATCCAACTGTAATACAGGCTTCCTCTTTGACTCTTCCCTTCCATTTCCCAGCACAATCACCTTTTCCCATGTATCATGCCATCCTGTGGAATGTCCAAAGTATGATAGTTCAGTCCTTTGGGCTTTAGGAGAGTTCAAGTTTGCTTTGGTCTCTGGTCTGCTGATTTGTCTTTTTGGTGGCCCATAGCATCCACAGAACTCTCCTCAGCACTGCATTTCAGATCTGTTGACTTATCTTGTCAGCTTTCATCACTGCAGCTCTTTTCTGTTTTTTTAGTCTTTGATCAACATTTGCTGACATCCAACAACACAACCTCTCCAAGCTGTGTTGTATCTCGAAGCGTGGCTGTTGTTGTTCTTCTTGTTGTTGTTATTGTATGCCCTCGAGTTGGCTTCAACTTATGACAAAAGTGTCTGAGGCACTTTCAAGAGCCCCCATCAACAGCCTATTTGGATCTTGCAATTTCGGGACAGCCATGGTTTCCTTGACTGAAGTCAATTCAATTATAATGTAGTCTTCCTCTTTTTCTACTATCTTCTGCTCGACAAAGCATTACCCTCTTTTTCAATGAGTCACGCCATCCCATGATGTGTCCCAAGTATGATAGCTCCAGTTTAGTCATACTGGCATCTAGTTCAAAATTGATTTAATCTTGGACTCATTAATTTGTCTTTTTGATGATCCAGGTAAAAAGAGGGACCTCAAAGAACCAAACCAACCCTACTCGGTTTGACTGAAACCACCAGAAGCTGCCAGAAATATGAACATGGAGGTGCAAAACTAGACCTGGTGACCATATTTGTTGGGGTATTACCTCTCCTATAAAATACTATATCTCCCCCATTTTAGGGTGTTTGGAGAACCATGCAACCCCTAAAAAACAAGAGAGGTGCAAGCATGGCTGCATCTGTCATATCTTGTTACTTATGAGGTTTAGGGTGAGACTAACATGCTCCACAACTGTGGAACAACTACAGGGAGCCTCATGATGTGTCACCTCACCAGATGACTACATCTTACAAACTCTAAGACAAAGTATAGTTGTTTCTATGTGATTACATTCTCCCATTACACCTCTCCAATGATTTGCTTACCTCTCATTTACTCCTGGTACCTTCGGGATGTGTCAAACCACCAACTCCCATCATTCTCCTCCCCTAAAATGGCAGCCACGTAAACTGAGAATGATGGGAACGGCAGGCCCAAAACATTTGAAGTGCACCAGGGTGGAGGAAGGCTGGTTAAAATGGTTCTTGCAAATGGTTCTTGGTTAGTCCCAAGTAGAGGAGAACCGTTGAACCAAATGGATTTATCTTTCTGTTGATTCACCAATTGCTCCAACTGGTCATCTTTAGCTGGGGCTAACCTACAAGATTCCAGCTCTTACTGTTTGCTCTGAATACAGTAGAGCCATTGATTCAATTGGATTTAATCATGTGTTAACTCCCCTATTTTACAGCCAATTCAATGGGTTTACTCTTGTTGGGGTTAATGAATAGGATTCTCAGTGACATTCTCTCATCCTTCCAGAAGAGAAAATAAGACAAAAAGGAGGGAGAGATGTGTGTGTGTGTCTAGGAGGGATATGATCTTCTGATTTTAAGTAGGACGTATCCTTTAACTCTGAATATAAAACCACCGAACTCCATCTGCCAATTTTTCCTAGAAAAAAGGTTAGCACCTGGACACCCACAAATCCTTCTCTGAACTCTTTCCTATTTTGCATGCGTTTAAAGTGGGGTGGAAAGTATAAATTCACTTCCACCTCCCCTGGGCTTTTTACTGAAAAATACAGAAACCATTGATCAGCTTCCCAGCTGTCTACGCCAACCTCATAGAAGAAGACTTTCACATCTGCTCCTATCGTCTGCAAAACAACCAGAGGGTTGCAAAATATGGAACTGGTTACACTGGGCACCAGCCAGGAAAGCCATCAAGGGATTTGTCTATCTCCCCCCTCCAGCCCCACAAAACAACAGCAACACAAGAATACAGTTTTGCTATTTTTAGACAACAAATACTACTCTCCACTCCCCATTCAGTTTAATGACTTTATTGAGGAGAAGCACTGGGGCTTTCTAGTTTGTAGCCCTTCTGAGGTTAGGAAGTAGTAAAAATGTTCTAACTGGTTAAAAATGACACTCGCTCAATTGCCTTTGGTGTGTCTAAAACCTTAATTGTCACTCAGGCTCTTGGATGTAAAGATCCGAGCTGGTTTTCCTCTCGCTTTGATTTCCACCTTCTCTTCTTCTCCCCGTAATTGAGGTGTTACGTTACACAGGATTGTGGCTGACATTTTGGAAAGGGGCCCGAGGAAGGATGCTCAGGCGCACTCGCTCACATTCAAAGCAGCAATGCTGGAGGTCTCTCGTGTGCCGGAGCTTTCTTTAACTTGTCCCCCAATTTCATTTTAGGCCACGCAAGAAGTCTTGTGTACTCTGCGATTGCGACTGTATTATTACCTTAACATTATTAAGCCATACCTGACAACTTAAAATGACATCCAAATTGCCACCTGTGAAAACGGCAAGATTGGGGGCTGCAATAGAGGAGCCGAAAATGGCTAATGTTGAGAACGCACTCCCCGTGATTAACGTCCATGTAACTATTTGAATTTGAGAGCCGGGAGAGAGATGTGGGCTCAAACCACCCAATGGAGGTGTTGTCAAAGCACACCAGGGAGAGGTAAGTATGATTAAAACATGTGCAACTGGATTGTGGTGTCCAGGGCAAGCTTTGTTCAAAGGAACCCAACATATTCCTCTTTCAACAAAGACCAGCCATGTGAGACACCAAAGGATTATGCAAGCTTCCAACCATCCTCTATGATTCTATGATCCTAATTTTTCAACCCTCAGTTATCATCCATGTTATCAAGAAGGTCACCAAAGAACATCTGTCCAAACACTAACACAATCTTGATGCTTTTCTACCCTTTGCTGTGGTGCATAAATGCCCTCCATAAACCATTTCCCCCCTTACAAGCTTAGATAAGAGGTGGCCCATTAACTTTCCAAACCTACTCTCATTTTACAATTCGGTAAGAGCTGGTTTTCCTGTACCCGTTTGATTGTTCCAAACTGTGGTAAAGTTTTATGGGGAGGTGGATGGGGAAAGGGATGGAGAATGGAGGAATAATGAGAAGGAAGATTTAAAAAAAGGGGGGGGGGATGACAAGGGCCTTCAAATAAGGCAGTACCGGTTTTGACAGGAGCAAGAGCTGCCGGCTAAGAATTTAATCCACTCCAGTTTTAAGAAAAGTCAATAGCGGGTGCGTTTGAGAGAAGTAAAGACTATATTTGACTCTGCCTTGAAGCAGTACACTTTGTGTTTTAGGAGTGAGGGAACACGTATTAACCTCCTACGCAGAACAGTGAGACGATTTTTGATTGATCCTATCAAGACATCTGCTGTTGCTGTTGTTCTTGTTAGGAGTTCTTGCCAAGTTGCTTAGGCTTCTGGTGACCCTCCAAAGGAAATACCTCCATGAGGCCTGGTCCTCAATTGTCCTGCTCAGGTCTTGGAAACTCAGAGTAGCCATGGCTTGCTTGACGGAGCCAATCCATCTATTATGTGATCTTCTTCTTTGTCTAACTGCCTTACACTTAGCTGAGCGTTATTGTATTTATGAGTCATATCACCTCAAGGAGTGTCCACAATCCAATGTCCAAAAGTCAACTGGGCTTCTGGGGAAACTTCAGGCTTCATTTGCTTTCAGACCCATTTATTTGTCTTTTGGGGAGTTCCAGACCTTCCCAGTTGGCCCAGTCACTGGATGGGGGATTCTGAAAAGCATAATTCCAAAAAGAAATAGTATCCCCCCCCCCAGCTCTGATTCAGAGAATCTCAAACAGGGGTTAGAGAAGGAAGATCCTTCTCTCTGCCAGACCCTCTAAAGAGCCATTGCCCATTAGAGTTGACATTGCAGAGATAGATGGACCACACATTTCAGCTCCTGATGGTCCTAAAAGCAAACAGCAGTGCAGTGTGTACTTCAGATCTGACCATGGGAAACTTGGTCGGCATGATGCGGCCTGCTCCATTCCATGGAGCTCATGGCAGCGAAGGCAAGAGTGGTGCAGATGTTAAGCACTAAGGCAGTGAATCCATTCCATGGCTTGGATCCTAAGGGTGAATCACAACTAGAGGAGACCTATTAAATCAACTGATGACCTGGGGTCAACACATGAGAGTCAGCGTGGTGCAGTAGTAATAGTATTCATCTAGGACTCTGGGAGACCAGTGTCCAATTCTTGAAGCCTGCCGGGTGACTTTGGGCAAGTCACACTCTCTCAGCCTTAGAGGAAGCTAAGGGCAAACCTCCCCTGAATATTTCTTGCCAAGAATCCCCTGTTATAGGTTCACCTCAGGATCACTGTAAGTTGGAAATGACTTGAAGACACATGACAACAAGCCAATAGATAGGTAAACCCTACTGATTCACTGGGTCTACTCTATTTGGGACTAGCAGGGTCCGGGTCCATATTGTAGTCGTCAAAGTGCCAAAATGTATGGGACAGGATTTGGTAACTTGGACAGTTTCTTTAAGTTCAGACTCCCCATCCCACCGGCTGGATAGCCACCATTTTGTTATTGTGTTCACACATGCACACATATTGCTCCTCTTTGTGTCCATCATACCGATAACTCTTCTGTTTGTAGAAAATAGAGACCTTGCCATGAAAGCAATCAGAGGAAAAAGACTTGTCCAAATACACTCTCTCCTTTCCTCTTCTTTCCCCAATATATTTAGCCTGTTTACATCTAGAGAGACATGACACTGAACAGTCACGTTTTTGGCACCGGCCCTCGGTTGTCGAGTTACAGCCGGCAACAACTCTGAGCCGCGTTCCGCTCCCCGGCCACAGTTTCATAACTGGCATATTTTCTGACGTTGCAATCCTCGGAAATGTCTCAGCCGCCCCATGTTCCTTTTCTCTTGCCAGTCAGAGAAACCCATGTGCCACCAATTAAGATTTAAAATAATTTAAAACGTGACCTGTATCCGTATGATGTGAGTGTTGAAACTGATAAGGAGGAAAGGGTGGGAGAGGGAGGGAGGGCAGGTGAAAGCAAATATGGATTCGCAAAATAAAAGAAAGAAATAAGTCGAGAATGATGTGGCAATGCAAATTTATGCCCTGCCATCACTTTACTACCTAATTAATTCAGTCATTTCGAAAACAATTTTTATTTATGTTCCATTTACCACATCAAAAGTGAAAAGAGGGAGAGAGAGAAAGACTGAAAGAGAGAGAGAGAGGCAGAAAGAGAGAGGAAAAAATCCCTCTCCCCACACGCTGATGCTAAAATAATACCTCAAGGCATCTATTTTTAATCAGTCTTAAAAAAAAAAAACACGCAACACAACACAATGCACACACAAAACCCTAAATTCTATACAATCTCTGTCAGGCAGACCACCAACCCGAAAGAGAGAGAAACTGCCAAGTCTTCGGAGTGCCCTTGCCGGCTGCCCGAAAACTGCATGTCAAAAAGAAAAGAAGAAGAAGAAAAAGGAGAAGGAGGGGGAAGAGGAAAGGAAAAGGAGAGAGAGAGAGAGAGAGAAAAGAAAAAAACCCACAGAAATCCATAATGGCCCGAGGCTCCTCTCCAATCTATTTTCTGCTCAGCTGGTTTTAAATGAAGTTATTATGAGTCATTAAAACACCCGCAAGCTTGTGGAAGTCAGCCAATTACAATTTTAAATTTAGCCTGTTCTCTACCCCCATTCCCTCCTTTGCTTCTCTTGCCCAGAAAAAGAAAAAAAGTGTGTTGGGTTTGTTCTCTGTCTCTCGCTGTCGCCCTACCAGTCCCTCTGCTCCGCATCCGGATTTCACCCAAGACAGACATCGTTTCTTACAGTTTAACATCCTGAAGATCCTAAGCTCGGTCTCCCTGAAGCCAAAGCACATAGGAGCACATGGAGATCGTCGCCGTTGTTTGGTAGAGTTGGAGGATGGGACCCCAAAACTGGACATGAACGTTGGGCAAGAGAGTTTTGGGTCTGAGGTTTCACTTTATGTTTAATGGCCCGCACTAGTAGATAGTCCAGAGAGGACCATTAAAGGCCTAGAATTTCTTCTCCTGGACTTGCAACTTTGAAAGAAAGGTCTACCTACCCACCAAGAAATATTGTTATTAATATCTACCTCTCTTGAAGAACAACTTGCTAGGATTTGGTGTCATGTGCCATCATTTCTGACTTATGGTGACCCTGTCATTGGGTTTTCTAGGCAAGTTTCTTCAGAAGGGTTTTGCCATTGACATCTTCTGAGAGTGAGATAGTGTGACTTGGCCAAGGTCCCCCAGTGGGTTTACATGGCTAAGCCCAGATTCAAACTGGATTCCATAGGACTCCATTGGAGTCATAGTCCAATGCCCAAAGCAGTACACCATGCTGGCTTTCTTGCTTAAGATTAGGCATTCAAAACACTCTGGACTATTCCAATCGATAGATCATAGAGGTAACAGGGTAAAAACAACAAGTTACTTGTGGGGAACCTCCTCTTGTGCAGTAACAAAAACATCACTAAGTTACATTACGATGGTAGTGTGATGAGGTATAACCTCACTCCTTTTGTGGACTAAGTAATAATCTCCTAAGTGTTCTAGTTACTGTTATGGTGGCGGAAGCGTGGCCACATTATTTAGGTGTGCTTTGTACCCAGAGATTGGAAAAGTTCCTTTTTTGAGCTACACCTTGTAGAACCCTCCACTGGCCTGGAAATTCAGAGAATCTCAAGGTCTTGACCATTCAATCACTTGTTGAATGGTCAAGACCTTGGTAGAGCCAATGATCCACTCTAGTTGGGGTTAACAGCAGAGTTAGGTCTTTATGTTCTTGACATTCAAAAGTAACTAGAATAGTTAAAAATGCAGAAGTAACTAGAATAATTAAAAATGCTTCAAGAAAATGGCCTGTAATACAAACACAACTTGGATATAGTAACTTTTTTTTATTTTCTTGGAGCATTTTGAACTATTCTAGCTACTTCTGAATGTCCAGAACATAAAGACCTAAACTCTGCTGTTAACCCCAACTAAAGTAGATCATTGGCTCTACCAAGGTCTTGACTCACCATTCAACAACTGACTGAACAAATCAGCTCTAGTTGAGACTAACCAACAGCATCCCAGTCTAGAGGTAGTCTTAAAACTTGTATGTATAATGTTTTATGCAATTGCCAAGGTGCCACTCAGTGCTCTCACCATCAGAGGTAGAGGGATATTGTAGAAAGACGTTGGTAGCATGAGCTTCTGTAGACTTGCATGCATCTGAGGAAGTAGTCTATGAAAGTCCATGCTACCAACTTCTTTATTTCACTTAGTCTCAAAGGGGCTACAAGATCTCTTTGCCTTCTGATGGTGTCACCCAGTGTAGTCCATACTTAGTGATGCTACGGAGTAGCACCTTGGCAATTCCTTTATGCATTTAAGCCAATGCTAACAGGATTGCTTTCTTGGGAGGGATGGAGGCTGAAAATGAGAGATGGAGACCCACCTTGTCTTAGTGACCTCATGGTACAATTGAGATCAGAGTCAGGGCTTTCCTGGTCATTAGACCCTGGACCTTGGATGGTCAAGCCCTATGGTTCTTCTATGGAGCAGCTTGGTCTCACCTGCTTACATGGCTATGATGCTGTGCTCCAATCTTATTCTGATGGAGTCACACATGGTTCCATGCTAGACAAACACTGAGTCATCACCAATAATATGGCTTCTGACTCTCACTCTCCCTTCCTTCCTCTCCACAAGAAGCCAGGAAGGGAGGTTGAGAGCTTGTATGGTGTGTGGCGGAGACATCAATTTTGCCTCTTGATTTCCTCCAGACTGACTAACAAGAGTGTGAGGTGCACATGCATACACTTACACACACACACACACACACACACAGCATCTTTCAACAAACTACCCCCCCTCCCCCAAATGGGATGGGAAAAGATGAAGGTATGTTAGAAAGCAAGAAGACCAGTCTTTGGAGTTGCAGGCAAGGAACGAAGAAAGTCCAAATGTCAAGACTATGACCGGCTTCCATGTAAAATACAACGGTTGTGTTTCACAGATCATAATCATAGCAGGGGGATGGAGTGAGACAAAACCAAGAGGGAGGTGGAATCAAAATCTATTTTAGGTCCGTGTATTATTTTTGGTTTAGCCTGACACCCCCTGGAAAAAAAACCTGGTGGGGGGGCATAAAGCAAAACCATTGCATAACCCTCCCTCCTCCACCCTCAAAGTAATGTTCCTTCCGACAGCTTGAGCTCAGAGGGGAAAAAATGACAAACCCTATCCAAAATTCAACAGCCTGTGTTCCGTTTCAGAAGGCACACGGTGTACTGTACGGCCTATAAAACTCCCAAACAGCCTCCAGACACTCCTGCAATCGTCTTCCATCAAAACACTTTGCCTTGCATACAAAAATAAGATCCAGCGCTGAACAGAATACACAATCAGCCCATTACAGTACAGGGGAGGTTGCTACTTAGCAACGAGGGGGCTTTAAAGCCCAGACGCACGATGGGAAGCAGGAATCTGTCGAGCCTGTTGGGCAAATGATAAACATTAGCAGGGTTTTGTGTTTTTGGGGGGAGAGGGAGGAGGGTTTGGGAGGGGGTCAGGTTGGATTTTGTTTGTTTGTTTGTTTGTTTTGCTCTGTGTTGGGTTGTTGCAGGAGGGGTGGGTCGGATGGGAAAAGAGAATGCAAAGGCCATGCAAATAAGATGTGAAAAAGCGGAGAGTGCATTTGTCAAATGGTGTGATTTGAAATGGTAGATGGGTTTGCGGGAGGGATGGCAAAATCAAGAGGTTGGGAATAATATATCAGCTCATTGTCACAAAGGCGTCTGCATTTCCTTTCCTCTCCCAAGAAGTGGGGTATGGGGAAGGGTTGAAATTTGGGGGGGGGGGGGTCCAGTGACCTCTGCTAAACTTGGATCGTCCTCCCTTTGCAAAGGACTAGGAACTTAGAAAAAGGCTGCATCTGCACTATAGGAATAATGCCATTTGACGCCACTTGAGCTGCAATGGTGCTGTCCTGAAGAATCTTGGAATTTGGTAACTATTACAAACTACAAATCCCAGGATCCCATAGGAATGACCTACATCACTTTAAGTAGTGTCAGACTGCATTATTTCTACAGGGTATATGCACTCAAGAACTGGTTGGAAGAGAAGGGACCCACACCTTTAGAAGCAAAGTAACATTAGAGGAGAAGCAACTAGGATGTTGAGGTGCTGGCTTTCAAATGGATTTGAGCCCTGCAGTTAAATTTGGAGGGTTGAAGAAAGGAAAGCAGCTTAAAAAAAACCCAACCCACTCCAAAACTATGACAAAGGCTGCATCCGCACTGCAGAAGTAATGCAGTTTGACACCACTTTAAATGCCAAGGCTCCATCCTGCAAATCCTAGAAATTCTAGGATTTGTAGTTTTGGAAGACATTTAGCCTTCTCTGTCAGAGAACTCTGGTGCTTTGTTCCCCAGAATTCCCCTAGCATGGACCCAGGGCAGTTAAAGTGGTGTCAAACCGGATTATTTCTGAAGTGCGAATGCACAGCCAGAAATATATATATATATATATATATATATATATATAGAGAGAGAGAGAGAGAGTGTTAGGTAAAGTCTAGGTAGCAACTGGGATGAAAGAAGAGAAACAGACTGCATGTGAATCTGATGTAGGAACTAAGAGGGTCTTCTTGCCAGAACAGGAGCTCAAAGTGAAACCATATTATTCCAGCTTAAACTCTCAAAGCCGGGCAGCAAAAACAGAAGGAGAAGGAGAAGGAGCGAGGAGGCGGCGGTTGTCGGCGAAAGAAAGAAATGTATTTTTCATCGGCAAGTGTATAATTTATAAACAGCATTAAACAGTTTGTGTTTTCCTTTCCTCTGCCTCCTCGCCCCGTGTTTGAGGCTTGGACGGCATTCAAGCCTGCATTAATTTCTGCTCTGGGTACAGTGTGTTCTTGGATGCGCATCTGCCAGTGATCATAAACTCTCTGGAATGCTGGCAGAACATCCAGACCCGCCAGCAAGCCCATGACATCACTCTGGGAATAAATTCGGGACACTGGCCAAAATTCAAGACTGCAAAGAGGAGGAGGAGGGGAAGGGGAAGGCAGAGAAGCAGCAGCAGGAGGAAGGCACACAAAACAACCAGAACACAATTCCCTTTGCCTCTTAAAAGGAAAGAGGTAACTCGTTAAAAATTGTAAAGCAAAGGGAGAGCCGGCATGGCCTAGCAGTTTGTGTTGGACTCTGGAGACTAGAGTTCGATTCCCAACTCGGCCATGGAAACCCACCTTGGGTGAGTCACACTCTCTCAGCCTCAGGGAAAGGCCATGGCAAACCTCCTCTGCACCAATCTTGCCAAGAAAACCCCATGATAGGTTCCCCTTTGGATTGCCATTAGTCAGACACAACACAAAGGCACACAACAACAACACCTGGGATCAGTGTGGTGTAGTGGTTTGAGTGTTAAGACTCTGGAGATCAGGTTCAATGCCTTGCCATGGAACCCCTTGGGTGACCTTGGGCAAGCCACACTCTCTCAGCCTCAGGGGAAGGCCATGGCAAGCCTCCTCTGAACAAATCTTGCCAATAAAACCCCATGATAGGTTCGCCTTAGGGTGTCCATAAGTCAGAAATGACTTGAAGACACACAACAACAGCAACAAACTTGGCAAAGGGCTTGTTCTGGGGATGATGGCAGTAGGGAAGAATATTTGGCAATAAATTTTAAAAAATGGTCCAAAAGCACATTTTTTGAGCATCAGGAAACCCTGGCAAGAAGAACACTAGACTGGTGGAAGTTTTTGCAGTGTTTGCTGATTCCTGTGCAAAAATGTCACATACAAATTTTGTGCAAAATAACCCTATACCATGAATAGTCTTAAAAATGGCAGTTTTTGAAGACTTTCTCGCAGCAGGGAGGAAATGGCTAAGAATGTCCTGTTGCTTCCTTCAAGAATGAAATTAATGGAGAATTGCATCCCTCGCTGACAGCAACAGAGACACAGGATGCAAAGGGCTAGAGGATCCCATTTGAAAAGAGACAAAGGTGAATATCAGCTATACTTCTTTGTTGTTCCTGTGCACCTTCGAGTCATTTATGACTTCTGGTGACCTGATCACAGGGTTTACCTGGCAAGATCTATCCAGAGGAGCTTTGCCATTGCCTTCCTTTGAGGCTGAGAGAGAGTGACTTGTCCAAGGTCTCGCGGTGGGCTGAGTGGGGATTCGAATCCTGGTCTCCAGGGTCATAATCCAGCACTCAAACCATTGCACCACACTGGCTCTCTTTGCAGCTGAGCTAGTAACTAAGTCTTAGGAGAGGCATTGCAATTTTTAGAACGCAGTGTGAGGTGATGTATAAAACATGGGAAATAAACAGAGAAGGAAACCAATATAAATAAGGGGCAATGCCCAGATTGGGCCCTAGGAGGACCCCAGAGTCCAAAGTCCCTCTCTACTGGACCAAAGGGTACAATTTAGCCACTGAAAGTGAACTTTTTCAGCTAAAAAGTGTGGCCAGATTTTTATATCCAGCATAGCTACCTGCCCACGATTCGCTTGCAAGCAATCATTTTTTAGTAGATAAAGTACTCTGTGTGTCATGTGTCCTGGTTAATAAACAAACAGGTGTATACATGTATCTGTGTGTGTGTGTGTGCTCGTGTGTGCGTGTGTGTGTGTATGCACTTTGGATAGCTATAATTACTCCGAGCGTACACGAAACCACCGCTATAAACATGGCCATGAGAAAAACACGCCTACGCAAACTGGAGACGTAAAAACAAGAATACAACAAGGGTGCTGGAGGGTGGCGTTGTTCCAAGGCATTTCTCCACTCGTTCCTTTCGCCGGGTCCATTTCCCAAGACGGTTTCCGCCCTTTGTGCCATGCCTGAGGAGCTCGTGATGATGGCTAATCTGCCTTCCAAAAATGAAGAAGCCAGTGCTATGCATGGAGCACATTGCTCCAAAGCCACTGGCTGAGCAAACAGCTGGCCAAGAAAGAGGGACACATTTTTTCAGTTGTTTGCTTTTTCTGTTAAATGGAGACACACACTTTCATTCCTATAGCAGGAATTGGGAAGGAGGTGGGGGAAAAAAGAGATGTTTTTCTGGACAGTAAAAATATGCTGCCCTAAAAGGCATCCATGTGAATTGAGAAGTGAAGCAGGAGAGGCAGGTGACATGCTGAGCAACCACAGAGAAGAAAGACAGAGGAAACTGATTCCACAGAGGGTTCAAGCAAGTCTCATCGTGGGTTTTTCATGGTAAAAGTCATTCAGAAGTGGTTTACTAAGGCCTCCTTCTGTGCAGTACTAACAAGAGCGAGATCTTCCAACAGTGTCTCTTTCTTACACACCCCACATAACTACTACTGCCCAATACTCCAGCAAAGCTGTGCCATGGACCACCAAAAAGGCAAGTCAAGGAGCCCTAGAACAAAGCAAGCCTGAACCTTCCCAAGAAGCCAACTTGACTAAATCGAGGCTACTTTGGACACACCATGAGATGAGGTGACTCATTCGAAAATATGACAATGTTTGGTAAAGTGGAAGGCAGTAGGCAAAGAGGAAGACCACTTTACAGGTGGAGGAGCTCAAATGAAGGAAGACATTATTGTGCCGGGTTTGCAAGATCTGAGCAAGGCTGTTGAAGCCAAAACATCTTGGAGGTTTCTCATTCATGTTGTTAAAGAGAAGATCTGCTGTGGGGTTCTGCTCTAGCAGATCACTTGAGGGATCAAGCAGAGGACAATGTCTGTGGACATCTCCACAGCTTGGTCTCTGATACAGCAAAACTCTGGCTGATATGGCCAAATCATAATCACAAATGGATGGTGAATACACTATCCATGCAGCCGTTTTCCTTTCAAAATAAGATTATCACAAGGCCAGGAGGATAGCATTTGGAAGTACACCTGACAACAAACTGGAGTCCACCAAAAATAATGCTTAGCAGAGCAGTCATTTTGATATTTTGGTATCAGGTGGTTTCCATTTCAGTGGGGTAGTGAATTTATTCCATGTTTTAGCCTATCCTTGGGTAGCAATTTTAAAGTACATACAGAAGACACTGCTCCACTGACTTTAAAGCCCACAGCTGCTTCTGCATTGAGATAGCTGAATGGAGCGTTCACAGGTGTCATGGCATTCAGTACCAGGTTCAGGAGAGGTGGGATCAATGGGGTGGGGGAGATCTAGGACTGGATTCTCTTTGATGTGTATGTATGTGCCTTTAAGTCATCTGTCAACTTTGGTAATCCCATGAATTTCATAGGATTTTCTTAGACAAGGAATCGTCAGAGGTGATTTTGCCAGTTCCTTTCTCTGAAATGCATCCAAAGGCACCCAGGATTCCTTGATGGTCTCTTGTCCAAGTACTAACCAGGGCTGATCCTGCTTAGCTTCCAAGATCAGACAGGATCTGGTGTTTTGAGGTATTTAGGATACACTTGGCCCTTGCTGTCCTTGGCAGGAGTTTGGTTCCAGGATCACCCATGGATACAAAAATCTGTGGCTACTTAAGACCCATTATAAACAATGGCATAATAAAATGGCACCCCTTTGGCTCTGCTGGCCACCACACTTGTAGCTTCTGCAAAATCTTTTTTGTCCTCCAATGTCCCCCAATATCCCCTAGGAGTCAATGGAGGGGGCACAAGCATTGGGGTTTTGGACTTATTGAGACAATTTTATGCCATTTTGTCCAACAGGATGTGAACCAAGAAGCTGAATTGTGTGGGACACAAAATGGCCCTGGGGTTGCATGTTGACCCTGGGCCACAATTTTCTCCATACCTCTGTTCTAGATGCTACCTACTACTCTCTGTTCATTTGGAAAATTCATAGTCACTGCTAAACCAGAAATAAGAGAAGAACCAGAAGCCAAGACTGAACCAAGTACTCTCCCAAAGGGAACGTTTAACAGGCTGCTCTATGGAGACATCCCCAGAATCCCACTCAGAAATGGATCCAATGGAGATGGGCAGTTTCAGGGCAGGTTTGCTTGCATGCTTCAGCCCATGGATGTGGCCGCCCAAGTCTCAAGAGAAGAAGGCTTGAGACAGAGAGCGGCACACTCAACTGCACATTACAAAGACAAACATTGATCCATGTGCACACAACCCCTCCCGATGCACACACACCCTGCAAACACTTCTAATGACAGTGTGCTGACTTTAATAGCCCATGTGCCAAACAGGACTGGCCTGATCAATCTTGTTATTTAATAGGTATCAGTTTGTTGTTGTTGCTGTTGCTGTTGTCTGCCTTCAAGTCATTTCCAGCTCATGGCGATCCTAAAGCAAAGCTTTCACAGGGTTTTTTTTGGCAAGATTTGTTCAGAAGAGATTTGCCATTGCTGTCCCCTGAGGAAGCTGAGAGAGTGTGACTTGTCCAAGGATTGAGTCTTGGTCTCCAGAGCCAACATTCAAACTACGATAAATGCTGGTTCTCCCATCTGGGTTTATAATTCATCCATTAATATATACATACAGGCTGAGTCTCCCTTATCCAGAAATCCAAAATTCAAAATACTTTGAAAGGGAGATTCATCCAAAATTATTATTATTATTATTTTGGAGAAGGGAAAGAACCCATTAAACCAATGTTAAAAAAATCAGAAGAAATATTTAAACATCCAAACACAGTATTTAGGCATAAGAGAGGATATTTTTTAATAAATAAATATAGGTATTGAGATCTGTGCAAATTGGGATCTATGCCTCTCCCCAGCTTTATAGCATTGCAGAGAGTGAGACATTTTAAATTCTTCATACCCAAAACTCTTCTGCTTGGTGCATTCTCATTGTAATTCTTATTTGGGCAGCCCAATGGTTTCATTTCCTCTTCTCTCTTCATTTTGGTCACTTAATTTCTATTTGTAAATGTTCCAGTAAATTCTTGCAATGCTAGAAATTTGGAGACCAAAGGAACATTTTGTGGGTGGGTTGGGGGCCCCACAGCATTATTTTTATTTGGAGGGCAATATCTTCATTTCTCTCCACTCCTGATACACCCCTTGCCCTGGAGGCTGTATAAATGTGTATGTGTGTTTATGCATTGGGGCAATAGTAGAATAAACAGCCCATGGACAGAGGAGGGGAAGAGAGAGTAACATTTAAAAAATCTGTACAGAGGGTGAGCGAAGGAGACGGTGTTTTCATAAACAAGAGCGCGGCTGGAATTCAACACGGCTGTTTTTGAGCATCTAAGCATCTCCTCCCTCCCTCTCCCTCTCTCCCAGGCAGGCAGGAAAGGAGAGAGAGAGAAATATATTAATATTTCACGATGACAAACTTGGCTCGCTGTTCACTGTACATACTGTACCCGCAAAGCCGGCAGCCAGCCAGCCGTGCCGCTGGCGGAGGGCCAGAATGACAACAACAAACAGAGGCAGCGTGTGCCAGAGAAGGGGATGGAAGAGGAGGAAGGCAGAGGGGGAAAACACAGCTGAGATGCACGCTTGGATACATGGCCTCCCAGCCACCCCCGACCACCGACACGCTGCTTTCGGACACGGCTAGGGGGATATTGGCAGGCGAGACTCATTTTGTAATAAATGGATGTTATTGGACGGTTCAAAAGATACACATGCACACAGAGGATTCAAAGGTATAGCCATGTTAGTCTGTAAAATCAGTCTGCAAAGGGATCTTGTAGCTGACATACATATGACGACTTTATACCAGTTTGGGGTGGTGGTGATTCCTGTCTCTTATGGTCTTATGTCAGCTTTCCCCCTGGTAGTTTCTTGCCCTGAGATCTGTTGACACAGGGCAGGTGTGAAATATTTAAATAATACAAAAAGCAGGTTGGTTGTGCATGGAGCAACCTGTGCAAAGAATCTTGCAATGAAATAAGCTTGCTGTGTTTCAGGTTTTCTCCCCAGCTTAGCATCCCAGCCCTTCTATAGACATTTAATTAAAATGGGCCTGCATAATAATTTGAACCCAATAGTGAGATTCATTAAAGGTAGTGAGTGCCTAATTCTGCAAGTGTTTTACTAATGAAACTTCGGTTGAGGCTCAAACATAGCGAATCGAGTATTCACAACACATATGAAAATGCAAAATGCACCGCTGTCAAAGAAGGTGGCGTAGAGAGCATGAAGAAATGCCTATAAATTCTGGAGGTGATAGACAGAATCGAACAGCAATCGAGTGTGTGGAATTCAAAATCTATGATTGGAGGCAGGGGCAACCTTTGGGAATCGTTCGAAAGACCTCCAGAGACCTAGAAATGGATAGCCTAACGGATTAACTATATAGAAACTGGATTATAATCTGAGAATATTTGGTCCAGTTCTGAGAACATTGTGCCCAGTTCTGGACACTAGAAATCAGGAAGCATATTGACACATTGGAACATGTCTACAAGAGGGTGACCAAGATGGTCAACCATCTAGAAATGAAGCCTGTTGAGGAACAACTGAGGGAACTGGGGATGTTTAGCTTGCAAAAGAGAAGACGGAGAGGTGGCATGAGTGCCATCTTTAACTATTTGAAGGGACACCATGTCGAAGATGAGGGCAGCTTGGTTTCTGTGGGTCCAGAGACTAGGACATGGAGCAATGGATTCAAATTATGTGGAAGATTCCACCAGGAAGAACTGTTTGAAAGTGGAATCAAAAGTCATAGGACTTTGAAGGTCTTTAAAAAGAGGTTGGGGTCCATCTCCCACGAGTGTTTCAATTTTGAATTCCTATATGGCAAGGGGTTGGATGGACGGACCTTGTGGTCCCTTCCAAATCTAAAATGCCATTAAATTTGCCAGGCATAGCATAGAGCTTATCTGAATGTGGATTCATCTGAACCAGGAGTGGGAGTGAGAAACAGATCCCTCACCTGATGAGTGCAAATCCTTGGATTCCTGGAATCCTATACCATTTGCTGCTACTCTTTCTTTACTTCTTTTATTCTTCGAACACTCGAACACTCAAGGAACAGCAAGTCTCCTTCAATAGTGCTGTGACATCTTGTAAACTCTCCAGCAGCAGGAAAATGTACTCTGGAGAGGTCTGTGGACTTCAAAAATATTCTTGTGGATGCCACATGTGGCCCACAGGCCATACCTGGCCCACCCCTGTTCAGAAGTTACTTCAGGGGGATTATGAGACATTTTAGAGACATTTTGACAGGAGGTTTTCAGGTTTTATGCCACTCTATCGCGAATTCGTAAGTCTCCCCTCCCCTGAATCCTATCAGTTAGCAGTTCCAATTAAAGTAAACCCACTGAATCAATAGGATTTGCCTGTGTGTGATCTTAACACTCTGTAGTTGATTCAGTTGGTCTACTCCAGTTGAGACTAACCAACAGGATTGAGAACAACGTAAAGTAATGGACAACTTGCAAGCAATGTTCCAAGTTCTTCTTTCAACACCGTAATGTGTAATAATGAATAGTTATTATTTTTTATTTTAAAATTTGGAATGAGCAGTGGGAACATATTGGGGTTTTTTTTAAGGTTGAATATCTTTCCAGACTTACCTGAATGAGCCAATAAGTGCATCCGAAGACGTAGGCTGTCCAGGAATCGCTTTCCGCATAATTCGCACCCATATGTCTTTATTCCGCTGTGCAGTTTCCTGAAGTAAAGCAAACAACAAAGAGAGAAATGATGATTGGCCAAGAGCCTAGATCTCAGACACAAGGTGCATCTACACAGTCGAAATAATGAAGTTTGACAACACTTTAAGTGCTGTGGCTCCATCCTAAGGAGTCCTGCAGTTTGTAGTTTTACAAGGTCTTGAACCTTTTCTGCCAAAGAGCGCTGGTGCCTCCAAAAATTACAGCCCAGTTAAAGTGGTGTCAAATGGTATTATTTCTATAATGTAGATACACCTATAGTTACAAATACATAAATACGTATCATGTCTCAACCCAGCGCCCCAAACGTCCTGCAAGACCTCAAGAAGGGAAGTGGTACAAAAAGAATGATTGGAAAAGAGAAAGAAAACTGAAGATGAAAAAGACACTTTGAGAGATTTTATTTCCCGGCTTCTCTCCCTGCAACTAACCCCGGGCTGTGAATCCAGACACTTTCCAAGCCAAGTGATGAAAGTCTGAGGTCTTTGGGGTTGGGAGAAGATGGTTGTCTCTTTTATGAAGCAGCCGGTTGCGGAAGAGTGAATTGGTGAGTTCCAGGGCCATTTGTCAGGTTCAAATGATATTTAGCAGACCTCAAGCTAGAAAGCAAAATGGGCACAGCGGAGATCAACCGAAGGGTGGGGGGAAGGCGGATGGAGAGAAATACATCCACCTTTATCATCCCTAATTCCTGTCAATGAAAGACATACTTACCCTCAACTCACACACTCTGCCTTGCTGGCGTCTCACGAAAACGCTGCCATACCATCACCCTTGCTAAGCCACAGAGGGTCTGGACAATTGCAAATCCACAGCCCTGTCAACTATGGATGTTCGTCCAACAAATGCAGACATAGACATAAACTACCAGGGGGACATCTGCACTCAGAGTAAGGATGGGAAGATCACAGCCTACTACTGCATGTATCCCTGAACCACCTACTCTGTCCCAAGATCTCTCTAAGGATATGAAAAACAAAATGGATATTTTCTCAAGGTGTTTATTTTCTCATCCTGAAATCAAAATATGTATGTCGGTGCCTTTATTTATGGTGACTCCATGAATTTCGAAGGAAGGAATCCTCAGAGGTGGTTTTGCCAGTTCCTTCCTTTGAATTATATCCTCCAGCACCTGGTATTTGTTGGCGGCCTCCCATCCAAGTACTAACAAGGCCTGGCCATGCTTAGTTTCCAAGGTCTGCTAGGATCTGGTGCTTTGCATGTATGTCTTCAAGTTGCCTGTTGACTTGTGGTGGGCTAATGGATATCATAGAGTTTTCTTAGGCAAGGAATCCTCAGAGGTGGTTTTTGCCAGTTCCTTCCTCCGAAACAGAGCCGATGAACACCTGGTATTCATTGGCAGTCTCTCATCCAAGTACTAACCAGAGCTGACCCTGGTTGGCTTCCAAGATCAGATGGGATCTGGTGCCTTTAGGGATTTCTTGACCTAAATCAAAGGTGTGGCTATTGGGAAGTGGGAATGATGACATTGCCTCCCATAAGATCTGAAATTTAGTTTCAGTCCCTAAATTCCAAGCATTGCAGAGAAGACACTGAAAATAATTAACACCTTGAACTTTTCTTTTGGCTGTGCCCCTATTCCCTTGGTCTCTTATCTTATCCTTTGCTCAGGGTGCCTAAACATTATTTCTAAATGCTCAGCTGCCATTTTAAGTTACTGCAATGCCAGAAATTTGGAAAATGAAGGAAAAATTTATTAGGGGAACAGAACTCCTATTTGGGGAGGTCAGTGGCTTTATAAAAGACCTTGGGGTCTCCGTTACCCTCCTTTAGTACAATAGAACAAGGAGGTCTATGGATGGGGCTGGGATAGCCTATAAGCTCGTATCCAATAGGTAATTTTTGGACAGTTTTGGTAGCCTTTGACATCATACACACTTTGTACAGTGGGTCCCCCACATTTGTTGAGGTTAGGGGCACAGGACCCCCATGAAAGTGGAAAAACTACAAATACATTACTCTTTTTCCACTGGAGTGAACACCTCTCTATGAATCTCTAGGTCCTCCATCTCAGTTCTATGGCCAACATCTGGCAGAAGTTAATCATAGTAGAATTGCACTGGAGGACCTACAAATACCTAGAGAATTTCTCTAGGCCCTCCAGTGTGACTCTATGGTCAACCTCTGGCAGAGTTGTGCTGGAGGACCTAGAGATTCCTAGAGAGAGTATATTGATAAGTCAAAGCCACAGATGCGGACAGTCAAGTGTATTCTTAGGTCTGATCTAATGGCTGCTAGGGTTTTGTCCACTTTGAGGAAGCGACATTATGGGCAAGCATCGAAGGGAAAGCACAAAGCAATCCATGTCACATTAAGCAGGGATGGGAAAAGTTTGCAAAAGTTACTTTTCCAAGCTCTGAGTTGCTCCCCATGTGGTCCACTTGTTACAAATCACCACATGCTACTTTTTTCATATGCAAGAATGAATAATTCAGATTTTTCTTCCTTCTAAGGTAGATTATGAAAAGTTTTGCTCCTTTTTTTTACATTTATGTCTTTTGATAAACTTTTTGCTTGTAAGGATTCACCTCCTCTGCCTATCAGAGCTATAGAAACCTCACAGCCTGAGTTAATGTGGCAAGGCTTTTTAAGCTGTCATTTTGCAAGGGTACTGTGAGACGTCAGAAACCGCTAAACACTTTTGGCTCAAGTACAATTAAATTGTCCGAAAAATCTTTCCATTAATTTCTTCTGGACATAGTTCAGCAAGCCTTGGTTACTAAAACAGCCATCAAAATGCGTTGGTAAATGATGCAAGAGAGGATGAAATGGAGTCATTAATTGATGGTATTATTGGACACTCTTCAGATTTATCAAAGTTTCTGCAATTAAATCCTGAATTGCTCTTCTTAGGGAACCATGGGAACTGGACTTCAGATAAGCAAACTAGACCTCCCTAACAAAGATGTCTAAGTACATCATCAAACTAGAAAGCTTAGGCTTTTCTCAGTTCAGGGGGCATCAAAGTGTAACATGGACAAACTACAAAGTAAGATTAGCAAATCGTCTAATGTGGATGTATCCACATTGCAGAAATAAAGCAGCTTGGTTCCATATTAACTCTATTCTACAGAATCCTAGGAGTTTGGTGAGTTATTCCAGTTGGTCTGTCAGATAGCAATGGTGCCTCAATAAACTACAAATCCCAGAATTCTGTAGGATAGAGTCATAGCAGTTTAAGTGGTATCAAAGTGCATTATTTCTGCAGTGTGGACCCATTCTAAGTCAATAATAATAATAATAATAATAATAATAATGTGTCCAGCCAATGTCTGTCTGTCAATCTGCTTCCATCTCTCTCCAAACACATACCCACATGTTCAAATATCCTTCCATGAAAACCCCAACCAAATCACAGTTTCCTTGGCAAACAGATTGCATTTGCACATATACATCCCCCCTAGCTCTATCCCAACAGGAAAGAGATACGGCGCATCTTGGTTGCTTTTTCACTTAATGCTTTCCAGCTCCGAGCAAAACAAATAGAGCACCACGAGTGGAAAGTCAAACAGGTTGAAATCCTGAAGTGTCTTGTAATTATGTAGACAGAAGAGCGCGTGCGGCATGAATGTCTAATTTGGGCTCGGATGGTAGAGGCAGGCTCCTTTTGCTAATGCAGAAACAGCAGTCAAAAAAAGGTCCCCAGGAGAGGCTCAGGTAAATTTGCAATCAGCTTCCCGCCAACGTCTTTCTTTCCACCATCAAAGAGATCAGACCATGCAGCCTCGACTTCCCATGATACGCACATCATGTCATTCTAGGCCTCCCTTTTCTCTTCTCACATTTCCAGTTGCTTACTCTTCTGCGGCTCACACTTTCTCTTCAATCCATCCCAGACTTTGTCCAAACACCTCTTCCATAAATTCCAGTCTTGCATTCCATGCAAACACATCTGAATGTCTTTGTTCAAAATGAACGAATGGTTTGGTTGCACAGTGTACTGAGATGAGGGATTCTGGCAGTTGCCACTCGAAAAGTAACTTTAAGAAATCACATCCATTTCCTCCCAACGCTCAAAGGGCTGCCAAAATTTCTGTCCCTTTGGGTCTTCTCTTCCCTTTGAAGGCAGCAGATTTGCTAATATTTTTCTTGGCTCCCTATGCTTTAAGGATATTCCACCACAGTGGTTCCCAAACTTTGATCCCCTGGGTGTTTGGGACTTCAGCTCCCAGAAGCCCTAACCAGCTTGGCCAACATCCAGGAATTATGGGAGCTGAAACCCAAAACATCTGGAAGACCAATGTTTGGGAACCACTGATCCTCCATAAGAGTGCCAGTGTTCCCGTGAGTGGAACTGCAGTCGTAGTTTGAAGGTGTAAAAATGACTAAACTGAGGCTATCATACCTTGGACATATCATGACTGGGAAAGATGATAATGCTTGGGAAAGAGGGAGACCACATTGCAGGTGGATTGATGCAACCAAGGGAGCAATGGATTCTTCCCTGACACTGCAAAACCTGAGCATGGCAGCTGGCAACTAGGGATCTTGGAGGCCTTTCGTTCTTTGGGTTGCCATAAGTCCACTGTTGGTGTTGCTGTTGTGTGCCTTACGGTGATCCTGTCATGGGGCTTTCTTGGCACATTGCCCATTTGGTGACCTGGATGCAGTTATGCAAGGTTGCCCTTTAATGCAAGGATTGTGTGGTGTCCATTTGTTGTTGTCGTCGTGTGCCATCAAGTCGTTTCCAACTTATGGCGAGCCTAAGGCTAAGCTATCATGGGGTCTTCTTGGCAAGATTTGTTCAGAGAGGTTTGCCATTGCCTTCCCCTGAGGCTGAGAGAGTGGTCACTCAGTGGGTTTCATGGCTGAGTGGGGAATCGAACCCTGGTCCCCAGAGTTATAGTCCAACACTCAAACCACTACACCATGTCAACATTGGAGATAGCAACAGCTGCAACAACATGGAAGGAAGATGTTGTACACACTTTTTTTTGGCGAAGTTGAGAAAAAGTAGGTTTCTCAAGTTGTATTATAAAAGCAAAGCACAATCTCAGAAAAGAGGGTTGGACATGAGATGCCCTCATTCTCCCCGTCTCCCTTCCTACCCCCAAACAAAGCACTCGAACTGGTGTCAGCTTTGGCAAAGGAAGACATTAATCTTACTATGCCCAACAGCTCACCTACAGATCTACATGGCAATCAAATTGCAACGGCCCCAACATCTCCATCCGTTACATAACCAAGCCATTGTGTTCTGTTTTTTCCCTCTCTCCTTTTTTTAAATAAATAAATAACAATGCAAAGGCTTTCAGCAAGTAATTTATTTGAAATATCTCTATCAACAAATTTCAGCAGGAACAAAAGTTTTTCCATTTGGCACCTGCTTATAGGATGATCTTATCGCACCCAATCTCATACAGTCTCTTTCAGCAAGGTCTTAAAGCACTTTATCTCCCAAGCTCCTGGTAGCAAAATATGATTGAAATGTTCTATTTATGCTCACTGGATTAAGGCAATGTTGGGGGAGGTGGAGAGAGAGGGATAGGGAAAAAAACCCTAGCAGATGTAAGCAAGGTATTATAGCCGCTCGCACTGTTAAGATCTGAAAGAGAAAGATCAATAGACAAGCCGGGCGTTTTTCACTAAAGTTGTGCTTTTAAGAAGTTGGGGGGGGAGGAATACAATGACTGATATTGATCCTCCATTGCATTCCTCAAAATGCCAACCACAGAAAGATGAACTGTATTTTAATATCACCAACATGATGCCAAATCTATCACAAATCTATACCAAATCTATCTATATACATGAGCGAGTCCCCATAAACAAACTGAACCCACGAAAGCAGACCCTCCACCATTTCACAAATGAAAACCAGGACATATGTGACCCAACAACATTCGAGATGGACAAAGTTATGGAAGACAAAGAACACATAATCTAGGAGAATCTGCAGCGGTTTGCTTTTGCCTGAGCCTCCAGGGAAAAGCAAAATTCCATCCTTTCCTCAACTCTCCTCTCTGCTGAACTAATGGAGTGCAAACTATTTTTGCAAGAACCAGCATGGTGTAATAGTTTGAGTTGTAGGATTCGGACTCTGAAGACTGGGATTTGACTCCTTGCTCAGTCATGTAAGCCCACTGGGTGCCCTTGGTCAAATCACACTCTCTCAGACTCAGAGGATGGCAATGGCAAACCCCCACCAAAGAAACCTGCCAAGAAAACCCTGTGCCATATTGGTTGCCATATGTCAGAAATGACTTTTGCACTTGGATTTAGTTTGGAGCAATTGAAGGAAGCTAAGGCTAAAGAGGGAAAGTGAGAGGAGGAGAGAGAAACTGGGGCATTTTAAAAGCAACTGGAAAAGCAAGACAAGGGATTAACTGACCACGACTGGGAACAGCATGCTAGACTGGGGTGAGTGCATGTGGTTTGGTCTGATCTACCACTTTTTGTCTTACACCGTAAACAGAATATTTAGTGTATTCTCCCATCTGTAAACTCTCAACAGCAGCTCAGATAGGAAATTCCATCAGCCAGGTGTAAGGAGAGTTTAGGGATGCGATAACAGCTGCAGAAACTCAAGAGTTTCTTCCTGGGCTATTAATGGATTACATTAGCTTTCCTGGCTCATCTCTGGATTTCTAGTATTCTGAATACAATAGGGCTTTGGCGTTCAATCCAGTTTCCCAAAGAGCTTCATTTCTAAAAAGAAGGTGGCTACGACACCCCATCACCTCTTTCTGCACCCCACACACAGACCTTTGTCATTCAACTTCTTGAATGCATTGTTTCAGGATACCGCACCACTCCTAATGCGACAGGCAGGCATCAGTTGGGAGACTTTTAGGGGAATTGTGGCATTTGTAGAGAGGCAGCATGGTGAAGTGGTTGGAGTGTTGGAATTTGAGTGTTGGAATATGACTCCATGAGACCAAAGTTGAAACCTTTGCTCAGCCATGGAAATCCACTGAGTGACCTTAGACAAGTCACACTCTCTCAGCCTTGGAGGAAGGCAACAGAAAACACTCTCTGATGAAATCTTGCTGAGAAACCTCTGCGCTAGGTTCACCGTAAGTTGGAAAGGCAAAAGAAGAAATTGCATTTTTTGGAAGCACACCTTTCACCATTGACCTTTAAATGGTTAGGACCAGTCCACAACACTGCCATAGATTGGACAGATTTTTCTCGTCATTTTCAAGGGAGGAGAAGAGTCAGAAAAAGGTACAGCTACAGAAGCCAGAGTAATCTCTAAGGGTAACTCTAATAGTATGTAACTCAGTGCTTAGGTCCAAGGCCACCTTCCTATCTAAGTCAATCAACATGTTAAGAATGGCAGTGCGACAGTTGAGAAGGGCTGACCTTTCAGCTGGATTTTGGCAGACTGGTCCTGCAAATGATGTCGCAATGCAACAAGCCCTATGTGACTCATCAGATCTTGGGTCCACTCAACCATGGTAGAAAACAGCTGGCTGAGATCCTGCATGGAATAGCACAAGAGTAATTTTCCCACATGTGGAATACAGTACATTTGGCCATTCAACTCTCCCTGGACTGACCCTAGAGATGCTGCAGCACCCCCATGGCCTTTCTGTGGCTGGAGGAAACTGGGGGAACAGGGATGTAGCCAGGATTTTAGGAAGAGGGGGGGTCCAGACTAAGTGCCATCATTATAATGGGGCTTAAGCGCAGCAGCGCAGCATGGCCTCTGAACAAATCTGGCCTAGAAAAACCATTTTAACTGTTGGATTTGTGTGTTTTCTTTTTTAAATTGTGTTTTGTATTTTAACATGTTGTACCCCACCTTGAGCTTTGGTGAGAGTCAGGAAAGAAATAAAAATGATGATGATGATGATGATTTTACTGGCAATACTGGAGATTTTAATGGGAGCACTGGAGATTACCTGTTCTAAACACACACAACTAATACCACGTCCTTTGCCCCAAAGGCATATGGATAAGAAAAGTCCCAGGAGCATCTACTCATTGCTCCCTTTCCCTAAACAACTGGACAATGGCAGCTTTGAAAACTGGCCATTCCTCCCTACTACTCGGTTTTCATGCTCCGTGCGGGAAATCAGCCACTTCCACATCAGAGGTTGCTTGCAATTGGACCTATCCCCACAACAACCATCATCCTGTGCGTAAATGCCACCTCCCTGAGCAGTTCCAAGAAGAAAGACCTGGTGCCAGGAAGATGGCTCAGAGATCTTTTCAAAAGAGACCTGCTCAGAAGATAACAAAACCTTGAGAGATGTTCCCTCTAAACAGGAAGCCAGATTGCCAAGGGGGGCTTCTTTGAAAGTGGAGGGTTAAAGAGGGTGGGAGGAGAAGGGGGGAATTGCCGCCCTCCTTGCCTTCTGAACAGGCCACTGGAAAGAACAAATAATCAAAAGCCGGACTGGGGTGTGTAGGCCTCTCTCGGGCAAGCTGGAGGTAATTAAAAAGGCCTGTAAAATCTCTGGCAGAAAGCACTTCAAAGCCCGGAGCAGTTTCCAGCACTGACCAGCCAGGATGGCGTGGTGTAAAAATTATGAGTTTCTCCCCACGGGGTGCTTTCTGTGAAAGAGAGAAGGGATTGGTGGCAAGCGATTCAGCACCGTTTGGGGAGAATGGGAGGTTTGTGTGGGTACAATGGGGTGTGCAGCCGGCATTTGTCAAGGCAGACGGTGGAGTCCAGCCGTACAGAGCAAGGGGGGCAATAGAGGGGGAAGCGAGGCAAAGGCCTCACTCAGGCACGGACCACCTCTCACTGGGGTCTTTGTTCCAGCTGAGCAGGAGAACATGGCTGCTCCCTGGACAACTGCTTGGCCTAGCAAGCAGATGTCATTCTGGAAGATTGTTTGCCCTGAACATCAGAAGCGCCTTACTGGATCAGGCCCTAAAGAGCCGTCAAACCCAGTGGTTCCCAAACATTGGTCCTCCAGATGTTTTGGATTCCAGGTCCCAGAATTCATGGCTGTTGGTCAAGTTGGCTACTTCCGGATCAGAACACAAAGGACCATCTAAGCCAGTGGTTCCCAAACTTTGGTCCTCCAGATGTTTTGGATTCCAGGTCCCAGACTTCATGGCCATTGGCCAAGTTGGCTATGCCTTCTGGGACCCGAAGTCCAAAACACTTGGAGGACCAACATTTGGGAACCACCCATCTAACCCATCTAACTGCTTGCTACAATGGCCAACCAAGAGCTTAAAGGAAGTTGTTTCCATGTATGACTACCAACTCCTACAATGCCCCAGGGACTGCGCAAGCTTGAGAGTTATAATCCAAACAAGGTAACTTTCCCCAAGCTTTAGTCAACCACAGGTCTCTGAAAAGATCTAGACCAGTGGTTCCCAAACTTTGGTCTTCCAGATGTTTTGGCCTTCAGCTCCCTGATATCTCGATTGTCGGCAAAGCTGGCCAGGGTTTCTGGGAACTGAAGTTCAAAACATCTGGAGGACCAAAGTTTGGGAACCACTGATCTAGACTATGCCTGAAGGACTCAGCCCCTTTCCCTCTGTTTGACTGCAACATCAGGTCTTCAAAGGTATTGGACTGCCATCCATGGAAGGTCTACATCCAATAGCATTTTATAGACCTGTCCCCTAGGAGTTTCAAAAGCAATAGTGCAATACCATTCCCAGTCAAGCAATCTCCTTATTTCAATGTTGGCAAACATTTGGCTTTCTAGATTTCTGCTCCCATTTCACATCCAGATTCTGCCCAAACGGTCCCTGTTTTGCTCCGCTGAGTCAAAGTTTTCTTTTTCTTTTCTTTTTTAAGGAGTCGCAATGCAGAAATCTTTCCTCCTCTTATTTTTGATCTCTCCCTCCAAAAAAGAGATGGGGATCTTGAGTCAATAAATCTTGGGTCCAGTCTGAGGTCTAATCTGCACCACAGAATTAATGAAGTTGAATACTGCTATGACAATGCTATGGGATTCTGGGATTTGTACTTTTGTGAGCTATTTAGCCTTCTCTGTCAGAGAGCTCTGGTGCCACAACCAACTACAGATCCCAGGATTTTACAGCATTGAGCCATGGCAATTAAAGCAGTGCGAAATGGCATTATTTCTACAGTGTATATTAGACCTGAGTCACATTTATCTGTGTCCTCGAGTCACCTGTCAACTTATGGCATCTCCATGAATTTCATAGGGTTTTGGCACCCACTGAAATCAATGGGGCCTCAGTGAGTCATGGCTAACTTGCCCCATTGGCCTCCCCATGTCTACTCTAAGCTGGACTAAGTCTGGATCCAACTCCCAGGAGCAAAAGAAATCATCTGGCCACAGAGTCCCCCAAAATCCAACAGGACAACCTACCCCAGTTCCATGTGGGGCTATGGAAAGATGGAAGCCATTGCAAGATGGCCTCCTTGTAGTCTTTTGGCCTCAAGGTCGAATAATTTCCCCATGTACTTCTCCTCGTTCCTTTTTCCTCTTGAAATCCCTCCCTTTGGTCTACCTTTGACAAAGTAGGGTAGCCTTACCATCCCAGCATGCAAAAAGTCAACACAAGTTTTATCTCACTGTAAACAAAGCCGAGCTCATGTGCATCGCCCCTGCTCTGACTCTCCTGCTTAAAACCTATACATAAAAATGCCTTTTATAGTGTATTTATTTAATGGTCCCCTATTCCACCCCTCCCTCCTTTCGTTGTTTAATGAGAAAGAAAAAAGGGTGCTTTGCAGAGAATATGGTTGTGGGGAGGGAGAGAAGGGAGTTTACAGCTTAAGGCAAACGTTGCTAGTTTTGCACATAGGCAGAAAGGGCTGAAGATCCAGGGTATGTTTTGGGTTTTTTTTAAAAGAATATTTGTAATGTTTATATACATATATATATATTTAAAATGTGCATAATTCCCTGGCTGCAACTCCTCTAACAGACTGAATACAATGGTTAGGAAATTTGACAGAAAACTATTCCCAGTCATTTATTGCCTTAATACGCACCTTTGTCCAACAGGCAGTTTTGACAAGAGCAATAAATTCCAAATTTATGTCAACAGAGCATATGTTGAACACCTCATTTCTGAGCTAAAACGGCATGCCGCCCCATAAATCACCGTTCTGTTTGAAATGAAAGTAGATTACAGGCCCGGGTTATTGAGCAGTTAGAGCTACAGTCATATAAATCAGAACTTTTAACTCTGGGCGATCCGTGGCGCAATTAACTAAAGGGTGCTTTGTCATTTCGGGGCTTGGGAACTGGCTTGGCTGGGTGCATTGGTGCTACTGGGGGGGGGGGGAGAAAGAAATAAGGGGAGAAAAGTTTATTTGGCCATTGACAGATTTGGCGCTCCACCGTTTTACTAAATTCCTGTTAGAGCAGCTAATTTTACAGCAAACAGACTAATCCTTTCCAACTTTTGCCATTGAAGTCAGAAGACGGGAGTTGATCACACTGGGGCTGATTTTGGCATTAAAGAGAGATTAAAGCGCATTTAAAGCAAATGAAGCAGAAATGGCGAGTAATTGCGCGAATGATTATCACATGCAATTGCGCAAAGAAAGCGATATTGGGAATGCAATGTCACCGAAATCCCCAAAAGTAAAAAAGATGTGCTCTAATGCTTCCTTGTGACCCCTTTAATGGCGGGCTTTGTGCGACATTGTCCGAAATTGTTTCGCGTAATTATGCGATTTTGTCTCTGCAATCTTGAAGGGTATGTAGGGCATCCTTTCAGATATTTAAAGAGGGCTATCATGTTATGTGTGGTTTGAGAGTTGGACCACGACTCTGGAGATAAGGGTTTGGTTCCCAGTTTGGCCACAAAAACCACTGGGCTTGGGCATGTCCATGCTATCAATGTGGAATAGTGGTCTGAGTGAAGGACTATGACTCTGAAGACCAGGGTTCGATTCCCAGCTCAGCCATGAAACCCAGTAGGTGACCAAAATTGGGCGAGTCACGCTCTCTCAGCCTCAGGGGAAGGCCATGGCAACCCTCCTCCGAACAAATCTTGCCAAGAAAACCACCATGATAGGGTTGCCATAAGTTGGAAGTGACTTGAAGGCACACAACAACAACAACAGCAACAGCGTTACCTCTTCTCCAAGAGACTTGTAGTACGTGAACAACAGGCTACTACATGCTCTATATTGGAAAGTTGGAAGGAACAGTTGCTAAAAGAGAATAGAGTCCCCCGAATGCACAAAAACACCAACACCCAAGATAGAGAAAGTCCGTAGGAGTGTAGCTATTTTAACAGAGCGCTAGTTATTGCAATGCTAGTGTGTGATCTGGAAGGTTACCAGCCCTACAAACAGGAGCACTATAAAAAGATTCAGATGCTAAGTATTTCCTTCCCTATAAAATATTCATTGCTGTACGTGAGAGCCAAAGGAGCTGGGATCTCAAGCCTTTTCTAACTTAGGACTGCAGTAATAACACAGTTTTATAGGAACCTTCTGATTTTATTTATATCGGGCTATAAATATGTTGTTCTGTCGGAGACAAAACCGCAGGCGCATACGCTACCCTCCGTAGCTCTGCAGGGGGCATGTGTATAAAAAGGGAAAATGAGCAGAGATTATGCACGCTGGGTCGAGACTTGTTTTTTTAAATGAATAAACCAGTGTTATCATTTGCAAATGAAAAAGGGGGGGAAAAGATTGAATACATTTTTAACCACCATTCCTTCAATGATGATTTGAGCAAGCACTAGACATAAAGAACAAACTCTTCTCTTAAGTTGACTTTCATCCTGACAGAAGTTAAATTACAGTGGTTCCCAAACTTTGTTCGTCCAGATGTTTTGGACTTCAGCTCCCAGAATTCCTGATGGTTAGCCAAACTGGCTAGGGTTTCTGGGAGTTGAAGTCCAAAACACCTGGAGGATCAAAGTTGGGGAAGCACTGGGTTAGACTTTGGATGGACTATCCATTCAAGAACATTTATCTAACTTCTGGGGTCCAGAAGGATGGGGAAGGGGAAGCTCAGCTGTCGAAATACACAATTTATATTTCTAAAAATGCTGGGTTGCATTTTGTGGTATTGCAGATTCAAAATGTTAAAATCCACCCACTCTGAGCCCAGGGAAGAGAACTGGAAAACAAGACGACCATAAAGCAACTTTCAAACATAAACAACTAATTGCTGGCAGCTTTTAAGGGGGTTTAAAATAGCAGTTTTGGAGGAATTTGGAAACCAGCTTCCAAAACAGGCAACTTATATTACAATCAGAGCTAAGTCCTTCACATTATTTAAAACTATGCTGAGTGCGACAGAAGCAGCTGGAATAGCCTGCCATAACTTGGTACCCTCCATATGTGTTTGACTACCTGGCGAAACTTGGGAAAGCCATTCTTCGGGATGAAAACTCGGGGAATCCCTGACTGCCAGGAAAAAGAAAGTTGGCAGACCTTATCATCATGGCTGGAGGAATTCTAGAAGCTGTCACCTCAAAAAGCAACTTTTTTGAGCTTTAATCCTTACCAGTTTAATGAAGATAATGGAAGTTTCAACCCAACACAGCGAGAGCAATAGGTTGGAGGACACACATCTCTTTCAGAAGCAAAGCTCTTCCCCACTTCACAAGTCTCCCAGCAGACATGGTGAACTTCCCACGCTATCTCCAATTCCGCAGCCCCTCCGGCGTCTGCCGCTAAGGAGACAGGGGACTTGATTTGCCTCTTGCACGCGCAGGCTGCTCCATGCCCCAGTAAATCAATATGAAAATCAATTCATCTGCTGATATATTTTATCAAGATACATGCGGTGATGCCACCTCTCATTTATAGTCCAGGTATTGCAAAAAGCCCAAGGTCATCAGGCAGAAAAAAACCAGCCTGACGAAAAGAAAAAGAAAAGAAATGCCCCACTATAGACTGCCCTGAAGTTTAAAAAATAAGTGACATGGGAACTGGATGGGAAGAAGAGCTAGGGGAAAGTGACAACTGGGAAAGACTGACCCACGGAGAGATCTAACATGGGAAGGACACAGCTCCACCAAGAAACCAGAGGCATGTTTGGATGCCCAATTCGGACCTGGAGACATGGAGAGATCGGCCACCCAACAGCGGGCTCAACTGTGGATGTAATGCCCCAGAATTAATGCACTTTGACAAACCTTTAACTGCCATGGCTGCATTCTATGGAACCCTGGGATTTATAGTTTGTGGTGGCACCAGAGCTCTCTGACCGAGAAGGCTAAATATCTCACAAAACTACAAATCCCATCATTACATAGCATTGAGCTAAGGCAGTCAAAGCAGTGTCAAGCTGCATTCATTCTGCAGCAGAAGTGTCTTCTTGAAGGAAGCAATGAGTAATTTTAGCAATTTTCCTCCTGCTGAGAGAAAGTCTTTGAAAACTGTGTGGTTTTCGAAGACTATTCACAATTCAGGACTTATTCCGCGCAAAATTTGTGCATGGTTACTTTGCACAGAAAACAGCATTTTCTGCTTGACACAGAAGTTCTGGTGACACTGGTTGCAAACCAGCTTCATCATCTCTCTCTTTTTCTCCAATTCATTTGGAGAATGTGGACCTAAGCAATATATGGGGCTTTATAGGCCATAAACAGGACTTTGAACTGTGTTTGGAAATGGACTGGCAGCCAGTGAAGTTGCTGGGAAAAGGGATTATGTGTTCCCTGTAATGAGTAATGAATGGAAACCCTGCTCAGCCCTTCAGTGAACATGTCTGGGGAAACTGTGGAGCAAGGGAGTTGGGTAGAATGGTTAGAGGAAGGGTGAAAACCTTTTTCTGCCTGAGTTTGGAGAAATTCTGCATGACATAAATTGCATAAATTCTGCATTACAGCATTGGACATTGTTAAACAGAGGAGTGGATTGAAAAGGGTTAGGACCTTTTTCTATGCTGCATAATTGTAGCACCATGATTCCATGTCAACTGACATGGCAACATCCTATGGGACTCTGGGATCTGCAGTTTAGGGATCACCATTTAGAATTGGCAACCAGAAAGCTCTAGTTCCACATCAAACTACCAATCCCAGGAGGCAGCTGTAGCATTTAAAATGGAATCGTGGTGCTACAATTGTGCAATTCCCCACTGCAAATTTTTAGTCTAAAGCATCCTTTATCGATATCAAAAGGTAGCAAAGTGATCAGACAGCTTTAAATACCTTTGAATAATAGCTGCCTTCCTAGAGAAGCTGGAATGAGATTGTCTTCTGCTGCTCTGGAGGGTAAGGTCCAAAGTAATGGATCCATATTACAAGAAAAGGGATTCCGACTCAACTTTAGGAAGAATGTGCAGATGGTAAGAGCTGTCCAGTGATGGAATGGACTCTGCTTGGAGTTGGTAGCACAATCTGTTTTATCTGAGGCTTTGAAACAAAGATTAGATGGCCATCTCTCAAGGGTGTTTTAGCTACGGATTCTTGCACTGGCAGAGGGTTGGAATAGGTGACCCTTGGGATCCCTTCTATGTGTGATATATGGTGACCCTAAGGCAATCCTATCATTTCTTGCTTTTTCTTGGGTAAGCTTTGTTCAGAGGAGCTTTGCCCTTGCCTTCCTTTGAGGCCAAGAAAGTGTGACTCACCCAAGACCATGTAATAGGTTTCCACGATTGACCAGAGATTTGAACCCTGGTCTCCAGAGTCATAGTCCAACTCCTAAACCACTACACCACACTGTCTCCATTAGTCCGTAAGTCCCCACCATTACCAATACTCTCCCCAACTGGTTTCCTTCAGATACCTTCCCAGCACATCTTTAAAGGTTGTTTCTCCTTCGAAGGTGAATTCAGGAGGAAGCAGGAGAGGAAAAGCCAATGAGAAAGGAACAGGATAAGAGGGCATCTCAAGTAACCGCAACACCAATCCAGGCTTAGCCAGATAAGAATATATGTGTGTATATATATATGTGTGTTTGTGTGTGTGTTTCTGTATCTACGGCAGCCTGGAAGAGTTTGTCTCGCCTCCTCTCCGTGAACCTGAAAGCAATTATTTACTACAAAATGGTGACATCAGCTATCAGGCGACCGAAATAGCTCTGGCAGACACGGCTGTGTATCAAATATAATTTGTAACTGCCCCGTCACTGTTGCTTTCTCACCTCTAAACATAGACGATTAAAAATAGAGATTCAGAAAAACCAGGCTGGAGGACTCAGCGGGGTTTGGTTGTGTTTTCAAAGAGAAGAAAATACAATCCGACTCGGGGGAAACCGAGCCTGAAATGACAGATTTCCAAAGTTCACCTGTAGGACTATCATGTGGCATGACCTCCCATTCAGAGAGGGTGACCAGACACGTCCTCCGTTTCCAGGACATGTCCTGGAAAAGGAGGACGTGCCTGGTCATCATGTTCAAACTTGAGATCATGCCCCATGACAGTCCTACAGGTGGACTTTGGAAGTCTGCCATTGGGAGCATGACTAAAGAGCTTGAGTTTAGATTTATATTTGTGTTTTTAGCTTTTACTTCATAATGTCCTACATTTTTCTTGGAAAAGATCCTAATTTATTATTATTATTTTTTGCAATGCCTCATCCTCCTTTGTGGTTAGGAGATCAGGTCGCCTTGAGTTTGGACAACTGTTATGTGCCTTCGAGTCGTTTCTGACTTAATGGTGACCCTAAGGAGAACCTAACATGGAGTTTTCTTGGGAAGATTTCTTCAGAGGAGGTTTACCATTGCCTTCCCTTGAGGCTGAGAGTGGGAACTGAACCCTGGTCTCCAGAGTCATAGTCCAGCATCCAACCACTATGCAATGCTGACAGCACTCAGACAATTAATAACATGCAATAATTGGCAGTGTTACGTCATTGCTATGCTGAGTTTATAGCTGAGCATGGACCAGTTGCAAGTGCTGGATGATGGTTTCCCATATCAGTAGGTCAGCAAATTTACATATTTTACTCAGAACTGGAAAGGAGGTATCTAAGGGGCTGATCATGCATCTCCAAAGATGCTCAGTACTTTGGACAGCTCTGCTAAATTCAGATGCCATTCCTCCTGACAAAAGTAACACCAGAAGTCACTGGACAAGTTACTTTTCAGGACTAGAGGGTCCAAGCACCAGAGTGTGATGGCTGAGGGATTCTGGGAGCTGTAGTCCAAAAATCCCCCACAAAAAACAGGAGGGGTTTGCCTGTGCTCTGGTTTACCACAGCCTTCCCCAGCTGGTTGTCCTCCAGATGTGTTGGATTGCAGTCCCCAATCAATATGTTCATTTAAGAAATAAAGTCCTGCAGCGATGGAGTAGGATGAGAGAGAGAGGAAAGCAAAGTTTCTCCTTGCAAAATTTCTCCATGGAAGAGTGCCACATCTACTTGTTGTTGTTGTTGTTGTTGTTGTGCACCTTCAACTTGATTTTGACTTATAGTGACCCTTAAGCAAAGCTATCATGGTTCATACAAAATTACACTTATTGGAACTTGGGTTGCTTCTAGTCCACCCATGCATCCCTATTGACTCCATTTTCAGGGCCACCATATTTTGTTGTTGTTGTTGTGTGCCTTCAAGTCATTTCTGACTTATGGTGACCCTAAAGTGACCCTAAAAGAAAATTGTGGGATTTTCTTGCCAAGATTTGTTCAGAGGAGGTTTGCCATTGCCTTACCCTAAGGCTGAGAGAGTGTGACTTGCACAAGGTCACCCAGTGAGATTCATAGCCAAGTGGAGAATTGAACTCAGGTCTCCAGAGTCATAGTCCAACACTCAAACCACTGTGCCATGCTGTACATCTTGTTACTTGCAATCATAACCCAAACCATCATCTCTTTTGAGCAAGCAGGGAAATGTGCGACATACATGCACACAACGCACACAAAAAGTTGGCACCCACAGACATCACCGCTTGGATTTCTCTGCTTCTAATGTATTCTAATGTCCCAGTTCCAAAACAAATTTCTTTGTTCAATATTCATTAATTGCTCAGTTACCTTGAAATGAGAAAGTTTTTTTTGAGAGAGAGAGCCTGGAGGAATACATTAAAAGGCCAAATCAATGAGGAACTAAAGAAAAAAGAAAAATCTTTGCTGGTCTAAAGGGAATTTTTAAAAGAGGAAAAAACCAACAACCTTAAAGTCCCTCGTGCCAGCATTAGAGAGACCTGTTCTCCAGGGCTGCCGCTATTTACTCCAGGTGATTTACAACACGACCAAGATGCCATGGGTTAAGCAACAGCACGATTATGTGGCTGGTTGATCCGACCCACGAGAGCTGGCACCAAGCGAGGCATGTGCGTCTTGCGCAGGAAGTGAGGTGCAAAGGGGCGGTGATTTAACCTTTCCTGGTAACTTCCCCAGAAAAGACAGAACAAGTTACACTCGGGATAAAAACTTGTCAGTCTCCATATGGAAGACTGGCTGAAGCAACCCTGGATTTCTTTTTACAATCTCTCAGTTGTGCACCTAATGATAGGTAGTGCTATTATTTTGCAATCTCTTCCCACCACTGTGAAATAATTATGTGCAGACATATAGGTTTTATAAGAATATATAGATTATGTCTGCCATTTTTCTATAATCCAGGGGTGGCGAGGAGTGTGTAACCCTCCAGATCCCATTGGACTGCAACTCCTATCAGTCCTGTGTTGAGAGCTGCAGTTCAGCAATGTTCCCAATGATTTTCTTTGCAAAGATCCCATAATGTTAAATCATGTATACAAGCTGTTAGCAAAGATACAAATAGCTCCACTTATCCTTTTGACACCACGATTGTGTTTGTTTGATGGATACATCTCTGTTGGCAAACCTGCAGCTCAAGCTTGAAAAGGTTACTTGATGGGATGACAACTCCCAGAATCAGTGGCTGGGGATTCTGAGAGTTGTAGTCCAAACAAGAGGAACCTTTCCAAGCTAAGCCTACATCATAAAAGTAGAGCTCATATCCTGAACACAGGATCTCTAAATAGTATGGTGAAAAGAACCCATCCCACTCCCATGTGGAAAATCAGAAGACCCACTTCAAGTTAAGATATTTCTGACAGTCCTGATCCGGTTGGATTTGGCCTAACGCTGGGTACATCTACATGTAGAAATAATGCAGATGGGCACCACTTTGTCACAACTCCATCCTACATAATCCCTCGTAGCTTGGTGCGGCACCAGCACTCTTTGGCAGAAAAGGCTTGTAAAACCCCAATGACTGGAGCTACAGCACTTAAAGTGGTGTCAAACTGCATTATTTCTCCAGTTTAGATGCATCTACAGTTTCCTCTCTATCCTTACTCTCAAAAAGCTGTTCAGAATTCTTGCAAATCCATATAGATAGATATATAGATAAAGACATAGATATTTGCTCCAACCTTGGCTGACCAAACACCCCTTTTGACAGTGTTTTTGGGGAACACTTACGCTAGGACATGGTCACAAGAAGGTTAAACTTATGAATTCACTTCTCCATGAAAATCCTTAGAGCGAAGGAAACAGAGATGCAGCGATGCTGAAGTGCTAATGCATTTTATCAGCCACTCCAGAACTGCAACTAATGTATTCATATATTTGTAAATGCACAACACTCCACATGCACACACTGTTTAGAATAACCATGGAAGCATCTGAGATGCATCTAGCAACCTTAATATATTAAGGCAAGAGGGAACAGGGCTGGGGAAAAGATTGCTTTCATGAATGGTTTTCATGAATTCCGGAGAGACAGTGCCTGTTTTGACAGGTAAATTGAGCAGACTTGACATGGATGTCACCTTTGGGCAACAAGAACTAGAACCTTTCTCCTTCTCCCACCCCCCCCCCCCCCAAAAAAAAAGCCCTTTAAAATTAAGTGGAAAACAGGGCGAAAGGATGACCTTATAAGCAGAGGATTTCCACCGGGACAAACCAATATGATCGTTCAAATGTTTTCATTCCTGACTTGGAAATCAAAATAAAAAAATTACAAATCCTGTTGAAAAATATGCACGCTCCCTACCTCCCAGGGAGAACAGTCCCCCATTGATGCATCGGCATTTTCCACAAGCGAGGAAAAAAGAGTTGTCACCGTAATTGTTTCAGGCATTGATAAAACAAGCTCAGGAGTGTCTAAATGTGATGCAAACCATGCAAGGGAAGAGCTGTGTTGCAGTAAAACCCGAAGTACAGTCCATCTAGATACCTCTAGGTTCTCCTTGGTTTTCTGCGAAGCCAAGGGTTATACCAAGTTGGTCCCAAGAGTTGACCAATGTTGAGACCAATGTTCTGGACACACCCCGTGAGTTCGAAATATTGTGCATATTCAAGCCCCATAGGCTTGAATGGGGTGTGTTCATGTGGGGTGCATGCCATGGGCACACGCCCCATTGCCGTTAATGATGGTCGTCCCTCCATGGATTTCCAAGTCCACAGATCTCAAAGGAAAGGGGAATGTACTGAGTTTTCTGGTGGTTTTGACCTGATTTTGCCCCCTATCCCATTTTTTTAAAAAAGGGAAGTGACTGTGGGGTTTGAAGGAAACAGACTGGATTTGGACATGCCTGACTTTGCTCCTTCATCACCATCTTTAGAAGGGAAGAGGAATTTGTGAACCAAATGCATGGGCCAAATTTGGAAGGAACCAGGGCCAGGATGCGAGGCCGTTATCCGGCAATACCATTTATTTATTTATTTGTTTACTTGCCTACAGTCAGGCAATGCAAATGTGCAAGTGGTTTCCACCGGCTAATTTTGTGCACACACCTGGGATCTTCTGATAACGTCAGTGACGCCGGTGCCGTGTGCGGATTAAAATTTCATAGAACTATGATTTCATCAGTCGCTGAACTACAAAGGATTAATTAACGGCAAGCGAAGAACTCCTGGGTTGAAAGTACAGTCTTACTAGAGAAGGGGGAGAAAATGTATCTATCTTTGCGCTCCAGATGTCAGAGTATACAGGGGACCACAGGGAAGGAGGGAGGCTCAATTTGATGGGAACACAGCCCTCCCTGTTTTGCTGTTAAAAGGCTCAAACTATGCATTGTTTCCAATGCCAGATTTCATAGCCTCATTCCGATTCTTTCGCGTTTGCTAAAAAATGGTTCAAAGGAAACAAAATGGATGAGGGCGGGGAGGGGGTTATGCTTCCAAAGGGCACCAGAGACCCCCTCAACCCCAACCCTATCAACAAAATGTTCTGGTGTTTTCAAATGAACATTTTCCTGAATATATCAAAAGATTCTCTCATCAAAGGGAGGCAGGTTGGGTTTTAAAAACAAAACAGGTGCCCATCTGTTTCTAGCGCTGGTTATGGAGACTTAGAAAGATTGCTACCCAAAGGTTTCATTGTAAATTGTGATGTTCAGGACCTCACCTTGAACAATCCTTATGACAACCTCCAAAACAATCCCTGTATTGACAACCTCCCCCCAAGGGTCCAAAAATGCAGGTTGATGTGTGGATAGTTCCCATTGCCATTGGGATCAGGACTTTTGTACAGCTTAAGAATTCTTGCTCACTGAAAACCAGTTGTGGAATTCCTTAAAACCAGTGTGGCGTAGTGGTTTAAGTGTTGGACTACAACTCTGGAGACTAGGGTTCGATTCCCAGTTCGGCCATGAAGCCCACTGGGGAATCTTGGGCAAGTTAAATTCTCTCAGCCTCAGAGGAAGGCAATGGCAAACATCCTCTGAACACATCTTGCCAAGAAAAGCAGTGATAGGTTTGCCTTAGGGTCATCAAAAGTTGGACATGACTTGAAGGCACACAACACATCTACACACCTCCTCTTGGAAGTCCAACCAACATTGGTTTCTTTCCAGTGCCGAACCAAAAGATCAGACATCTGGCCATCTTGAGTTGCCTCCCCCCTGACCATAAGATGATGATGATGATGATGATGATGATGATGATGATGATGATGATGACGACGACGCTGACGATGATATGACCTGGCATGACTGAGCTAAAGAAAGGAAGCCCCAATCATCATCTGCAAATACTCAGCAAACAGTCTTACTAGTTCAGATTTTGGTCGGAAGAAGATGGAGAGAAATTCAATCAGAAACCCTAAACGCAGGAGAAGCATTTTTGGAAACCTTATTTTTTTGATTCCTGCCCAGCGGATACAAAGAGGAGATCATTTTTTGCTTTGTGAAATGATAAAACCCTGATGCTAGGCTTTAATTTGTCCAAGGAAAACTTCTGCAGCCGATCAAGGGGCCGTACCGCAACAGAGGCCAGGCAGAGCCGAAGTTTGTGTAGCTGAAGTGGTCAAAGGACAAGTCTTTTTCTTTCTCCCTCTCCTCCCTGGGAAGATAAATTAACAAGCTGTCAGCTGAAGACAGCCCAAGCAGTTGTGTTTCTGTAAAGGGGCAGTGGAAGTGTCTTTGATTAATGAAACCTTAATACTGAGTCGTTAGGAAGCCTTTCTTCAGACAAGCCGAGGAAGATAGATCCCTTCCAAGCTAACAGGCCCCAAAGAAACCGAACAAGGTTTCCCAGGATCTGGGTCTAAAATAGAAGGGTAGTGATAGTGAGATAGATGAGGATGGAAGGGAATGGAGAGAAGTCCTCCAGATGGAACAAATGCTACTCTTTACTCAGGACCCCATTACTAGAAGACCCATGGAGGATCCACCAACATTTCACAAATGAAAAGCAGGAGATGTACAGCCAAACAACATCAGAGTGTGATCCAAATGGCAAAAGGTATTAATAGGGAAGAGCTCACCAGCAAGAAGAGGATACAGCAGCTTGCTTTTGCTTGAGCCTACTGGATAGGACAATTTGCTTTCAATTAATCACAGTGTGAATACTTTATCCAAAAGGCCTTCCTTTCCCAGAACAGCACATATGACAGATTGGAGAGAATTCCTCCATATGGAATCAGTGGCGCTCTTTACTCATATCTCAGTTACCAGAAGACCCATGGCGGACCCACCAACATTTCACAAACAGAAACCAGGAGATGTGCAACCAAGCAAACAACACCAGAGTTGCTTGGACACAAGATATCAATGAGATATCAATGGCGAAAGGTATGAGTGAGGAAAAGCATTTCAGCATGTTCACATCTCATGTCCTCATCTGTGTGGAAGTCTGTTCAAAAATCAGAATGAGGCATGGTTTTTCCATTCAATCTCCCCCCACCAAAACAAACAGACAAACAAACACAATCGGGGGGCAAAAGAGCTGTCAAATCAGAAAGTGTCAAGGTAAACTCTCCCCGAAGGGTTTTCAATCTCACAAAACTACAAATTCCAGAATTGCACAGCACTGAGCCATGGCAAATAAAGTGGCATCAAACTGGATTGTTTCTGCTGTATGGATGCATCCTTTGTTCCTCTGGTCAACCAAGCTGTCCACTTTGGCCAAAAACACATGTCAATGTTATCGGGTTGACCACCTTCTCCCTTAATTGTCTCAAGATCTTCACAACTTTGCCAATGGCTGTTGACGGCAGAAGGCATGGAACAAACTGTAACTGTTAATTACTGTAACTATTCTCCCACATTTCTTTAAAGGTCTTTCCCATCCAGCCAGGCATAATCGCTTTACGAAGTCCCAAGCTCATGTGCGAATGCGCGCACCCAACGCTCGCCTGGGACGCCCCTCTCCCATCACAACAGGTTCCATGCAAATTCCAGAGCTTTTAAATTATACTGTTAATGAAAGCAAATAAAAGCAGTTAAAAGGCAATTTGCTCAATTGGTGTTAATATTTAAACACAGCATGTGCAAAGACAAGATCACAGAAATCAGGGATGTGGCGTGGGTTTGTTTCCCCCCCCCCAAAGAAGGCGGAGGGGGGGGGAGAAAAAGAAACTTTTCAGCCCCAGCTTAAAATGAAAACAAAAATCAAATGCGTTTGAAGCTGTGGCTGTGTGTGGTTTTCTCTTCATCTCCCTCTGTATCAGGTAATGAGGGTTTTTTGTTAAACTGAATCTTCTTGCATTAACCTCATCTGTTCCTTCCATGCTATAATCCCTTTCTATAATATAAAGTTGGCTTTAGGGACTCCTTCTTTGAAGCAAAGTCAAGGGGAAAGAAACAAAGTTGGATCTGCCATTGATGGAACTATAACAGGAGCTGTGAGATGGTCTTTCATATAAGATTTGATTTCTGAGCATGATGATGATGATGATGGAGGATATCGGGGTTTCATAGTGATCAGGACCCTCTTGGAGCAATTCCAAATGGACTGACAAAACATCTGAATGGAATTGCCTTGCACTTGGCCCTCCATATCCATGGGTTCTTTATCCACGGATCCAACCATCCACAGCTTGAAAGTACAGCATTCCAAATAGATACAGCTTCTAAAAAGCAAAAGCAAACCTTGATTTTGCTATGTTATACAGTTGATGCTTCATATCTATGGATTTTTTACCCATGGATGCAACCATCCATAGCTTGAAAATATTCCATGCACATACACACACAAAGAGAGATATATACACATACACACACACACACACACACACACACATACACACACACACACACACACACACTCCAAAAAGCAAACCTTTTTGGAGCATTATTATTTCTTGCTTCATGCAACACCATCGAATGTCCCTGTGCATGGCCCACTTGGATGGGCTATTAAAATGTCTAAAAGGTTTTCCAATGGGCAAGGAGTCCTTCCTGACACAAACGCCAAAGGTTCCTGCTGTTTACACCAAGAACAGTAGACAGATCCCACATGGGAAGTGGTTCCTCTTCTCCTTCCCTGCTCATCCCAACCGCCTTCGGTTAAGAGGAACAAAGCTCCAAAGGATGTTTATATTAGCCCAATTTTCAGGCTGTAACCCATCCCCGGTGCAAACACTCTTGCCCCAAAGCAGGGCATGAAGTATGTGAGATCTCTGCCCTGGGGGAGAGCAAAGATTTGGGCTGTCATCCTTTTTGGATTAGAGGCACCACTTGGGTTTTATGGGGAGGGCCAAGAAAGGGGCTTGTAATAGGCCAAAAGCCACATTTAGACACACAAACCTCCCTCCATTGATCTACGTAACAGTAGGAAGTGTTGCTAACATTGGCCATGGAGATGCAGGGAGGTTCAGTTATGAGTAGGGATGCATTATTATTATTATTATTATTATTATTATTATTATTATTATTAATTTCTATCTCACTTTTCCTCCTGTTTGGGACTCACAGTGGCTTATAACAATTAGAAATGCACAAAATAAAGCGGATTTGTTATCCATTGGAGTTTGCTTCCAGGACCCCCAATGGATCCTGGAAGAGTGTTAAAAACAGAAATAAATGCAGAACTCTTCCAGCAGAGCGTCTGTCCATTCAGTCTGACTTAAGTGATTCCTAAGTACAGAAAGCTCCCTACTCCTCCTCCCCCTTCGCTTTGCTGAATCTAAGCCCATGAGGTCATTTACTCAGACAGTGGGAATCGGACTGTACAATAAGACATCTCCAAATCCAGGGCTTTGCGAGACGTTTAGCAATGTTGTCGCCACTGCATCACAAAGGGACACTTTTCGGATGCTCCCTGCACCCCTCGTTCTCCAGTTCTGCAAAGTGAGCATGGCAGTTTCCAACTAGATCCTCCTGCAAACCCCTTTTCTCTTTTTTCAAGCAATTCTTGAATTTTATAAGGAAAAGCCAAGGGAAGGAGACATCATTATGGGTCAACCTGAGCAAATTGGCCCATGGAGTGAAAACGGAAATCTTTTTTTCCTAGCTGGAGAATCAGATCAAAATCCTATAGACACTCTTCAGTAACTGGAAGGGAATGACCAAACCTTGAGTCCCCAGAAGTTTAGAATAGTTACATTTCAGAATGTAACACCTTGAATTCTTGCTGGCCATTTTGGCTAGGAAACCAGAACGTTCAAGTCCAAAAAAGTAGTTTTTCTAAAGCCCCGGGAGCCCCATATCCACTTCAGTTACAACACGGAGCATCTGCGGACAGTCTTTTCCATTCATTTTCAAGTTCTTTTCTCCATTCAATGCTACATCTCCCATGAAAATGTTGGAACAGGTGGCTCTGTAGAGTACGTGCCAATTGCACAAAGTCAAGGAGATGCACTGAAAAAACCATCATAGAATCATAGAATCATAGAGATGGAAGAGACCCCAAGGGCCATCCAGTCCAACTCCCTGCCATGCAGGAAATCTAAATCTAAGCATCCCCGACAGATGTCCATCCAGTCTCTGTTTAAAGACCTCTAAGGAAGGAGACTCCACTACACTCTGAGGGAGTTTGTTCCACTGTCGAACAGGCCTTACTGTCAGCAAGTTCCTCCTAATGTTGAGGTGGAATCTCTATACAGTATGCACCTCTTAACCTTCTCTTCTCCAGGCTAAACATCTCCAGCTCCCTAAGTCGTTCCTCATAGGGCTTTATGGTTTCCAGATCATCTGGGATCCCAAATGCCATGACTCCAATAAAACGTTTGACTTTTTATCCAGGTCTCATTTTGCTTTTGCGTTCAGTTCAGGGTGCTGTTTTTGACCTGGGTCCAGGCGACTTGAACGATCCTTCCTTATGAGTCTGCCCAAAATCTGAGATTTTCAGCAAGTGCCCTATTGCACTGGTTTTCCCTCTTGTTTCGTCTCATTTATCTCTGTCTCAAAGAAAGGAGTCAAATTGGCTCTTGTTTGGTCAAGCTCCCAATGGGTCAAGCTTCCAGTCTTAGTATTTCTAAAGACCTTTGGACTGTCCAACTGACTTGTAAATTTCCCCCCCAGTCTGTTCTTAAAGAACAGGTTGTTTTTCTTAAATGCACATATCATTCATCAAGTCAAGTCCAAGTTTATTTACACTGAGCCATCAGACAATGCAATTATCCAATGCTTACCAGCAAACTTGTGTATAAACTTGACCTTTAGGCTATGTTTATCAGGTGTATACAAAACATAAATGAATTCTGTATTTAGACTTAGGTCCCATCCCCAAGATATCTCACTGTGGATGTTCACGAACAAAAATATTACAATTATTGTGTAAACCAATAAAACAAGGTACTGTATATACGAAACATAAATGAATTTTGTGTTTAGAGTTGGGTCCCATCTTCAAGATACTTCATTATGTATAAGTATATGAAAATACTGGTATTTCCAAAACCTCCAAAATCCAAAAGAGCTTCTGATTCCAAGCATTTTGGATAAGCGAGACTCAACTTGTACTGTATTTTTCTTTACTTTGGAGTTCTTTGTGTTGGGGCAGGAAAGCAATGAGTATTAAATTCTAAAGAAATAAATAAGAACCAACATAGGGCTATATCACACTAGTGAGATCCCGCGGAAAAATGGGATTTAAAGGAGAGTTAAATTAAATTTGAATGTAAACAGAACCCGCAAATTCGAAAAGTTTATCACGCCAAATTGCTGCCGAAGTGAAATGACGCGAACTTAAACTGAAGTTAAACTGGAGAAAAACGCCACCGAAAGTAAAAGCTGCCATTTTCCTCCGGTTTAACTCCAGTTTAACTTTGCATTATTTCACATTAACAGCAATTTTGTGTGATAAACTTTGAGCATTTCTGGGTTTTCTCCAATTTAACTCTCCTTTAAATCCCATTTTCCCACGAGATTTCGCTAGTGTGATAGTTGTTTCCTGAACAAGTTTTTGTGCCAAGCGCTAGAACCCAATCCTGTGCTTGTTTTTCTCCATATCCGCAATGATAACTTTGCACAGAGCCATGCGCTGCCTTTCCCTGTGACCTCCAGCAATGGCTCTTCCACCAACTGTCTTTAAAATATCATGTTAAGCCCGTTTTCCCCCACTCGCTCCCCCCAAAACGGGAGCAATTGGCAAAGGAGACCCTTTTCTTCTTCCTCTTCTTCTAATGGCTGGAAAATATTTTGTACACTCCGCTGCTCCTTCTGTAGACCCTTTGTCAGCGCCAAGGTCTCCCAGCTAAAGCGCTGTACCAAAAGACCATCTGTAGCTCCTGTCTTTACAGAGAAGTTTAAATAGAGGGATGAATGAGCCCAGGAATTAATGAAGGACGGGCCGTATGGTCCCACTCAGCTGCCCAAACTCACATGTGGCATTCAACCCCCTTCGCAGCCTTCTGCTACAAAGCGCCGGGTGGAGAGGAGGTTTCCCCAAGGTACAAAGGAGGAGCAAGAGAAAGGGAGACTAATTTCACATACACACATGGAAAGAATAGTAATAATAAGGGAGAGAGGGGAAAGCAAGCAAGCAACTTGTGGCAAAGTTCCCATCAGATTAAGCCACTTTCTGTAAATCGGGGAAAAGGCACATTGCAATCCAGAATCAAAAGGGTGGAATTGGACCACAATAACAACAATGCCACCTCAACGATTCCTCGAGTCTTGGATAAAAGCTGCATCACGGATGGCCCAGCCAGTAACACCTGGCAGATGGCGAAAACTAAGATGATGTTGTTGTTGTAGATGACAATTCATATAGTCGGCCCTCCGTATCCCTAGATTCTGCATCCACGGCTTGAATAATAATAATAATAATAATAATAATAATAATGCAGTTGGACCTCCACATTTGAGGCTTTGACTTTTGCAGATTTGATTATCTGTGGATTTGATTAATGTGTTCTCTCAAGGAATCTCTTAAGTCTTCCAGCGCAACTCTGCAAGAAGTTGACCATAGAGTTGTGCTGGAGGACCTAGAGATTACGAGAGGCAACCCTTTTCTAAGCATTCATAGGTCTCCCAGCATGATTCTATGGTCAACTTCTGGCTGGTGTTGACCATAGGGTTGCACTGGAGGACCTAGTGTTTCCTAGAGAAGTGTTCTCTCAGATTAAAAAAGTGGTGGTTTTTTTTATTTGTGGTTTTTCCACTTTTATAAGGTCTTGCACCCCTAACCCCAGCAAATGTGACTACTGTGATGCCTAATAGGAAATCTTGATTTTTGCCATTTTATATAAGGGACACCATTTTACTATGCCATTGTCTATAATAGGACTTGAGCATCCATGGATTTTGGTATCCGCAGGGCGTCCTGGAACCAAATCCTAGTACATACAAAAGGCCCACTGTATTTTATTATTTTATAGCCCATCTTTCCCCCAACAATGTTAATGTATGGGCAATCCTGACTGCATGAGCCAACAGACAGAGCAGAAAACCTCTTTTCCTAAGACATACCACACAATTAAAAGACAAGGCTTTCCGCCTCCATCCTAGGGCTTAAGAGGTTGAGAACATTACTTTTTGGGGGTCCTAGATCCCAGAATCCACCAGCCAGAAGGGTCCCCATTGTCCAAAACAGTAACCTTTCACAGCACTGGTGAAAATGAAGAAACTTTTGCAGATGAAGAATTTGCCACTGTGCCGACTGGATTCTGGGCATTGTAATCCAAAGCAGTATGTTTCCCAAGCTGTTGGTCCATATAGGTCAGCACTGCCTAAAGAGACTGGCAGCAGTTTTCTCCAACCCTTCCTAACAGAGACACTGGTAGAAGCAGATTTTATGAGCATTTTTAAAAGCAAGGGGGAAAAATATCTTTCCAACTGGGAATACGGCAGCATTAACAGCGCTGAGTTTCCCCATCGGTTGAACAGAGAATGGCAATCTTCTAGAGTCTGCCTTCACCAGGAGAAGTTTGCGCCTGTTTGTCGTCTCCAAAATTGCCAACTAAAGGTTAATGCAACACACGAGGCAAAGCCGTTCGCAACATTAGAACGCCACTTTTATTTTAAGAGCCATCATGTGTAAAAACGTTAGCGGGTTGGGCAGCTTTTTTTGTGAAATTGCATTCTTGGAGTTAATTAAATGGACAATCTTTTCCACATAAAAAGTGAGAGAAAGCAATTAAAAGCTAAAGAGGGAGAAGTGCCTTCCTAGGGAGACGGCGTGTGTTACCCACCCTGCTCCCCATGGTCCTCCCTGCATTCGCTTCTTGCTAAAATGCAGGCCTCCATGGCGCAATTCCAATCCAAATGGTGCCTTTAATGGCACTGTTGGCGATGGTGGCATGGGGGCTTATTTTCTCTGCAGATTTACCTGGGGGGATGCAGTGCATCCAAAACAGCCTTGCTCAGAGAGAAAAGACCCACCAAACTGGGCAGCTGGATGGTCGCCAGGGTAGAACCATAGAATCATAGAGTTGGAAAAGACCCCAAGGGCCATCCAATACAACCCCCTTCTATCATGCAAGAAGACATAATTCAAGCACCCTCAATAGAGGGTCTTGGGTCTCTGTTTAAAAACTTTCCAAGAAGGAGACTTCACCACTCTTCAAGGCAGAAGGTACAGAATTTCCTGCTACAGATTTTTCTGTACTGTGTCTTGTTGCTATTTTTAAATTTGGGGAACATTCAATCTTATGCCTGCCCCTGCAGTCACACTAGATACAGGCCAGAGATGCTTTACTTTTTGCTTATATATGTTTGATGTTCCACCTTTTGGTGGAAAGGGCAGTGTGACCAGATGTCCTTTTCCAGGGCATGCCCTACATTTCAGCCTTTTGTCCAGGTGGAATTGCAAAATGCCCTCCATTTTGAGCATGACTTAAGAAGCATGAACTCACAGGAGTGGTTTTTGCTTTTGTTTGGTAATGTCGTACATTTGTCTTGAAGGTCCAACATTTTGTGGTGCCATGTCCTCCTTTGCAGCATGGACATCTGGTCGCCCTGAACATACTCCATACTTATAGCACTATGATTCCATTCTAATTAGCATGGCTCCATCATGCACCTTTGGCTGGAGGAGGATCTTACCCACTTTTGCAAAGGGTTGAAGACCTTCCTCTTTGATTCACAGGATTGCTGAGTGTGAATAAGGTTGCCAAGATGGGTAGTGACCGATATTGAGTTGTTCTCATATATTAGCATGTTAGTTTAGAATTTTAGCATTTTTATTGTCTGTGTTTTATGGTCTATTTTTGCTTATATATGTTTGATGTTTCTCCCCTTGGTGAAAAAGGTGTTATAAATAAACATTGTTGTTGATGATGATGATGTTGTTATTCTGCTATCCAACAGCTTTTACCATCAGGCAGTTCTTCCTAATCTTTAGGTAGAATCTCTTTTCCTGTACCTTGAACCCACTGTGCCGTGTCCCAGCATCTGGAGCATCAGAAAACAAGCTTGCTCCATCCTCAAGATGACACACCTTCAAATATTTAAACCTGGCTATCATGTCTTCACCTGTTGAAGAATCCAGTAAAGTTTTGAAAGTTTGCAACATGTATTTTGTACATTTTGGCTGGGGGAAAGAATTCTTTTATGGCCCTCACTTTGTGCACACAGATACATACATATTCCATAGCTACATCCCTTCTTCGTGGCAAAGCAGAAATCTTATCATTTGGGTTAGGAGTCAGTTCTTGCACCTGGCTGCGGAGGAGATAATGAGACTCCCTGCGATGGAAACGTTGGCAGCAAAATGCCAAAAGAGAGCGAGAGAGATTTGGGAGGCTTATATCCCACCTGATCTAATTACAGCACAACATTTTTTTACCTTTTCCTCTGCAATGTAGCAGAAGAAGGAATGGCTGAGAGCCAGGTAGCTTCCAATTTTTATTTCAGCCATGGCTTTACCAAGAATCCTGAACCCAGTTTGCAGCGCCGGGGAGAGTGTCTCTCACACAGCCAGGAAAAGGAAAAGAAAAAGACAGCAGCGAAGGTATGAAACAAAAAAACAGGAAATGGAACAGAGATTTTCAAAAGAGTAAAAGGGATTTCCCCATCGTGAGCACAGTACTGAGTAATCATTCGCTGTGAACCTTCGGGTCTCTCTCACCTTACCACAAAACCTGCTGTCCGCTGACACTAAAAAGTAACGTTATTAAGGAGCTCAACAACTCTAGCCTTTCCCAAAGTGACACAATAGGTCAGACGTAGTTTCATGTGCTATGCATCACATTTTCAGTGCACAAACTGCAGGGCAGGGCGTTTAGCAGTGACCTGTTTCAGTGATGCTATCTCAAGGCAGAAAGACCAACGGTGGAAGGACTTTGCTTCCTGGGTCTGGCAGCTTAGATTAAATCTGTCAAAGGAGAAAGGTGGATTCTGGGATCTGGGTGGATTCTGGGGGTGCAGGGGGTGACACCTGAGAAGGGGGTGCCTGCCTTCTGGTGTGGAGGGTACCAGCACACCTCTTTGCAGGTAGACTGGGACTGGGAGTCACGTGAAAGACCTGGTCTACCTACCTAGAAATGGCAAAGAGGCCAGTTGAGACATTTTGGGCATGTTACAGCAAACTAGCAGGCCTCTCCCATCACTTAATGGTTCCTGGACCTCTTTGGGACTTGCAGTAGACCAAAACACCAGGATATGGATAGTCCCTTTGGGTGCCCCATTTCACCTGCTATTGGTGGGAAGTAGACCAAAACCTTTTTCCTCCAGGACTTCAGGTTCCTCATCCCTGGGGACAAGTGACAGAAATATGTCCAATCTCAGCTGCTGGGGACCAACTGTTAGCCAGAGCAGATAATATAGGCCTTCGTTGTTGTTGTTGTGTGCTTTCAAGTCATTTCTGTCATACGATGACCCTAAAATGAACCTATCATGGGGCTTCTTGGCAAGTTTCTTCAGATGTAGTTTGCCACGGCCATCCCTCTAGGCTGAGAAAATGTGACTTGCCCAAGGCCACCCAGTAAGCTTGCATAGCCAACCCAAGATTTGAACCCTGGTCTCCAGATTCATAGTCCAATGCTCAAAACATTACTAGATGAGCCAATATAATGTGACCTAATGTAAGGCAACCTCCTATGTTGCTAGGAAGAAAAGAGGGGTAAGGAAAAAGTGCTGTTTGTGAAAGGGATACAAATCTGAGAACCCTACATGCAGCGAACAAACACTGGATCCCCAGAAAGCCTGAGTTTGCTTTCACAAGTGATGCTTAATCATATTTTTCCCCATTCTTGTCTCTCATGCTGCATTTCTCTGAACCTGTGGGTGGAAATGATGCGGAACCATAGTGACAAACACCTATTTTTAAAAAGTCAGAATAGTCCCAAGAAATGCACAGTGAAGGTAAGGTACAAGAAGGAGAGAAAGATGCCGTCCCCCCTTTGATGGATGAACCAGGAAGGTGAAGTTAGTCAGCTTGTACCAGTGAACCTGGGAAAGGAAGAGCAAGCCAGAGTTTCTCAGAATGACAGAACACGCTCCCTTCCGAAGGGCTGAACTAGTCATGGCCTCATTTTTCTTCACGAACCCAGCCCTTTCCGGTAGATAATAGTGTTCCCGTGCAGTAGTAGTCAATCTCTATCAGGGTTATACTATACAGAGAATGCAGGTGTGGGATCACACGGCCACAAAAACATGTTATGTCCTCATGCCGTTAACACTTGCATTATCAACAAAAAGGACAGAACTCTTTTCTCTGACAGATTCGTCTTCTGTAGGTATGGAGGAGCAACAGAGCATGCCAGCTACCCCTTCCTTTCCAAGATCTATAGCATGACATGATTTGGTCCAAAGTCTAACCATCTCCTCTGCTGAGAAACAGGATCCTTCCTAAGTGAGGGCCATATCCATGTTTCAACCCAAAGCTCTTAGTGCAAGGAGAGTCTTTGGAGAAGTAAACTGTCGTATAAAAGCTGGGAAGCCAGTCCCAGCACTGAATCAATAGGATTTGTTTGTGTGTTGACTCAGAATTCAACAAATGATTCAAGGGGCTTACTCTGGTTGGAACAACTTGGGTGAATTCATGCCACAATAGGAAATGTGGTAGAGTGCGTTGCTGAAATCAAGATATATGTTCCATCCAAAAGCATTCCCACAATCCACTGCAGATTAACAAATCAAGCATGAGGTTGGAAAAGTGGATATAGCTCAGGAGCACCAGCAGAAGGGACCTTAAAAACCTCTGCATTGTTACTTGTAGGGTGGGTCTACACTATAGAAATAATGCAATTTGACATCACTTTTAAGTGCAGTAGCTTCATCCCAGGGAATCCTGGGACTTGTAGTTTCACAAGTTATTCAGCCTTGTCTGCTAAACAGTGCTGATGCCTGATAAAATAACTTATTCAACAGTCGCATATGCTCCATCAGAGGATGGTGGAGTCTCCTTTTTTGGAGGAGGCTGGATGGCCCTTGAAGTCTCTTCCAACTCTATGATTCCATACAAATCCCAGGATTCTGTAGGATGGAGCCATGGCAGTTAAAGTGGCATCAAACTGCATTATTTCTCCAAGACTCTACAACAGACTTGGAGAAGACAGTGTTATCTCAGTTGCAGGGAGTCCTGGGATGATATATCGATCACTGCACCTTTAGAAGCACAGAAACCTTTGGGACATGGCTCCATCTAATCATATCAGAGGTCCATGATCACATTAGAGCAGTTCTTACTGCCACGCTACTCCAAATTTGCATTTTCCTTTCAAGAAACTGGATCCCACTGGTATGGGTAGAAGACATTACATAGATTCTTCTCACCTAAGTGTGAACTTTCCATGCCCATGTCACAACATCTTTTCTATAGCTCTGGGGGCATCAAATGAAACCCCCAAGGATTCAACAGGACCTTGCTCAGCCTTCATTCATTCATTCATTGCACAAACAACAGCTGGGGAATTGCTTTTTTCACCCCCATCTCAGATCTCCTGCAATGCTCCTTATCCCCACCTCAATGGCATGTCCACATAGCCTAAGCAATCTGATAGCCTTCCAGTTTAAATAACAATTCAAGCTCGCAGGAATATGTAGTCATTCTTTAGAAGAAGTGTGTGTGTGTGTGGGGGGGGGCGCTCATTATCTTGGTAATGACAAGAAGATGGACGCCTATCTCAATGTCAATAAATACTGTAAAGGGCTCCCCAATCCACATTCCAGCGAAGGTATTCAAGGGCTCGAAGGAGGGTGCGAGAATGAGCGCCTGTTATCTTAACCCAATAAAACATGACCTCTGGTTTAGGAAAGAGGTAAAGTTCAGTATTGATTGGCCATTCAATAATCTGCTCATAATTACTATTATCTCCCCGACTTCATCTTGTCAAGAGGTCAGCCATTTTGCAAAGAAGAATCTGGCAAACTGTGCCAGTTCGATGGCCAACTTTATATTTGGGGCCGAAAGAGCAATCCCTCTGACTGTCAAATTTTATCGTGCTTTTTTTTTTAATGGGAGATAATGAGATTAAGAGTCCTGCGGTTTGATTTGACTCCATCTCTTGATCCTTAAGATGATTTTTTTTTAAAGCCAGAGTTGATGAGAGCGATGCTAGGACCAGTTCACCCTTGAGTTAATTATAGCTCAACGCTCTTCGCTCCAAATTGTGCCAGCTTACATTTCCAATGTCCCTTTGGCTCACTCAAAGTGGGATATCAGCCAGCATCAGGGTCATCTGCTCACACTTTATAGCATCAAAAAGCTCTTGTCCTGCAAGTGCTTGATGCTCCTTCCAGCCTGTCACAATGCTGCTGCATGCAAATAGTGTGGCATTCAGAATAGTTTATGTTAAAAGTAAAAAGTATCTTGCAATGGTCCTTGCTTTCCAAGACCCAGGCTCTGCATGGACCGGTTGTGAGCCAACACCTAATACTGTTGTTATATAACAAGTCTACTCCAACTTATGGTGGCCCTATGCTAGATTTTTTCTTAGCAGGATTTATTCCCAGGAGGGTTACCATCCTCTAAATGTGAGGGATTTGTCAAAGGTCCCCTAGTGGGTTTCCATGGCTGAGCAGAGATCGGAAACCTAGGTACAGTATAATGCGCACTGCAGAAATAATGCACTTTGACAGCTTTAACTGTCATGGCTCAATGCTCTGGAATTCTGGGATGTGTAGTTTTGTGAGGTATTCCTCCGCCAGGGCACTCTGGTGCCACAATAGGCTACAAATCCCAGAATTCCAGAGCATTGATCCATGGCAATTAAAGTGGTGTCAAACAGAATTATTTCTGAAATGCATATTAGATCTTGGTCTCCTGACCTACTAGTCTAGCCTCCAAACCACCATTAAAAGCTGGCTCTCACTGGATAGATTTTTTTCTAAGGAGGTTTGTCCTTCCATTCCTCTGAACTGAGAGAGTGTGCCTTGCCCAAGGTCACCCACTGGGTTTATCATGGCAAAAGCAAGGATTTGAATCCTGGTTTCCCAAAGTCCTAGTCCAAGATGGAAGCCACTGCTTAACCAAATTCTCAGTTTAGAACCAAAGGAACGTGCCTCCAAAGAACTTTCAAAAATGCTACTTATGTTAATGATTGGCACCAAATTGCCTCCACGAAGCGAAATCCTTTGGAGAGGGGATAAAAGAAGGAGAGATGGCTGAGCGTGAGTCATTTCAATTGTAGCATGACTTCCTTACATTGCCTTATCGTGTTTTATGGCATGCCTCTATCCAAGTCTCAGGGAAGGTGAACACAAGTGTGTTTTCTCTTCTTATCTGAGGTTTCCACAGTGGCCTTCCCTTGGTTACACATGAATAGATGGAGCTGCCTTAATGCTGGCTCATTCCATGCGCTCATCTAGGAACAGACACAACTGACCTCCAGTTGGTCACAGTTCCTAGTTTGTGATCACCTCTGCAAAGAAATCTGGCCAGATTTTGATTCTCTGGATTTCTTTTTTCTGGCTTCAACCAAGGGGTCTTTTTATTTCATTTTTCTGGGAGTGCATAAGTTGTGTGTTATACAGTATCATGCTGAAAGCCAACATGGTGCAGTGGTTGGAGCATTGGACTAGGATTCTGGAGACCAGGGTTTGAATGCCCACCTGACCATGGAAAGCCACTGGGCGGCCATGGGAAAGTCACATTTTCTCAACCTAAGAAGGCAATGGCAAAACCTCTCTGGACAGATCTGTTCAAGAAAACCCTGGGATAAGTCATAAATGACTTGAAGTCACATAGTAACAACAAATGACAAGTGTGACTGATCTGATGTGAACATTTGTCTCTTTTCAAATGGGATTCTCTAGCCCTTTGCATCCCATTCAAAACCTCCCAGGAGAGGTCAGTCCTGCTGGTTACTAGTATCTCTGTGTTTGTCTGTTGTGTTTGTTGTGTGCCTTCAAATCATTTCCAACTTATGGCAACCCTAAGGCAAATTGATCGTGGGGTTTCCTTGGCAAGATTTGTTCAGAGGAGGTTTGCTGTTGCTATCCTCTGAGGTTGAGAGACTGTGACTTGCTCAAGATCACCCAATGGCCATGGCCAAGCTGAGAATCGAACCCTGGTCTCCAGAGTCATAGTTCAGCACCGAAACCACTACATGTTGGCTCCTCAGCATATTTTACCTAAAGCAAAATGCAATGCATACGCAGAGAACTGCATGCAAGGAATTTTAGGGAAATCCACCACTATAACAGCAATAATGAAAGAACCTGGACACAATTAGTAAAAATCTCTCCAAGGTGTTTTGGGCATCTATGAGTTCACTTTGCTGGGCCTGCTTCATGAATTACCGAAAGTGCATCCTATTAAGCTGTCCTGAGTCTTTCCCCAAAGGAGTGAAACCTTTCTGCCTGGGTTAATGACAGACAAGTAGAGCATTTCAGGAAAGCTGTGAGCATCAATGATCAGCCGACCCAAATATTCCACATTTTGTCTTCAAAGGGGAGGCAGATGAGAAAGAGAAGGAGAGGTGCATATATGTACCAAGTGGGAGTCTTCTTTGCTGCAACTGAACAGAGAAGGGAGGAAGAACAGCAGGAGCAAAAAGAAGGAGCCTCACATCAACCATCAACAGCACATCAATGATATGACACCAAACATGCTCACCAAGATGATCATTCCATTAAATTCTCCCACCAGTGCCATGCATCCTCTGTGTAGACCACTGGGATGCCAGAGGTCTTGTGTCTCTTTGAAGCTGTGATTCCAGATGCTTGGAAAGGAGGTGAATAAGCGCACACTGGCTTCCACAAATAGCTATGCCTCCCATAGTCTCCAACAGTTCACATATGAAAATACATGGACAAATAATGTCAGAGTGTGGTTGCAAAAATTATGAATGGGGAAGAATGGGCACGAGAGAAGAGGCTGCTTAGGTTTGTTTTTGCCTGGGCCTACTGGGAAGGGCAAGATTTCAAGGTCCAAAATGAAGGCTTTGGGTCATTTGGGCATGTTGTTGCTAAGACATTGGAGGAAACCTGCCAGACCTGCATCCATCCTTCCTTTCCTGCAAGGAAAGTTTGCAGAGCACCATTGCACAAGGTCAAGGCATGTTCTGGCAGCCATGGGTCAAAAGCCTATATCATTCTCAGGTAGTATAAATCAAAACTCATGTAGTTACACAGTGAGTGAGAAATACTGTATAACCGTTCTATCAAAAACAGATAGCATGCAACTGATTGCCTATCTGCCATCATACTGCCTTACTCTCACATTGTATCAAGTGGAATACACAGCTGTATTCTGACAATCTCAGACTGCATCTACATGCAGAATGATTACAATCTGACATTATTTTAATTGCCATTAAAGCGGCATCAAACTGCATTCACTCTGCAGCAGCCCTAGTGCATCAAATGCACTGGAAAATTGCACTATCTAAGAATGCAAAATTGCTTGTGCAGTGTTTAAACTTGGGGAACTCTACTTACACATCCATGAATTGAATGCAACTGTTGCACAATGATTTTTTTTTAAAAGTATCATATGTTTAAGAGAACTTACATATAACTATGACACGCCAGAAAAAGATCCCGGCCATGACTGTAGGTTTGGCTAGCAAAGGCAGACAAAAATGGTGACTGACTGGCTCAAGAAAACCAGCATAAATAGTGGCCCTGTGGTCCAGGAGCAACTTACTGGTTGCTTTTGCAAAGAAGAAGAGTCAACAGGTGGACCATCAATATAATCCAGTACAACAGTCTTCTGGTATCAAAAATGGCCTTTACTGCATCCCCTGACTCCAACCAGCACTGACCTTGTTTCATGCATCAATGGCCATTGGTGCCAACAATTTTGCTTCTCTACCCAACTTGTACATCCTTCACATAACACACTTCCCAAAAACAGCCATTTGGAAAGAAAGAAAGAAATATTTTGGGGTGGGGAAAACAAGAAGAAACCATAGCAAGGGAATGATGTTCTCTACTTGTTGTTCAGAGAAGACAAGATACAAATTGATGATGATTGTGAGAATGAACCAAAATTGCTGCCTGTTTTACACCGCCCTGAAAAGCATGTGCATTGCAAACAAATCTTGTCACGCCTTTCCCAGTTTGCACAATTCTGCTCCTGAGCGGAGAGCAAAACAGAAGGAGCCAGACTCCTCCGACGCCCGCCCAGCCATCAGTGTTCAAAGAACGTAATGCCATACTTAGGAAGGAAGAGAAATCAATAACCGTTGCACCTTTTCCCGGTGAAGATCACGACTCTGTTTTAGAAGGAGGAGGAGGAAGAGCAGGAGGAGGCAGCCTCCCTGAAATGGAGCCTTAACAAACAAGAGCATAGCACCAGCCTTCGCTGGAGAGGCGAGTGTCATAAACAAGCAGGCACATGGCAAACATATTGATTGCCTCAACCTTATCGCACAGCAACCACTGCTCAGTTACCAAGCTACTTTAATATGTAATTTACTGCGAGGAGAGAGAACAAGGAGGAGGGTGTTTGAAATATTTACTGTAGAAACTGACGGGAGATGGGGAGAAGATGCTTAGCTGTCTACCTGTGCGCAGCACACTTGCCAGCATTGCATGAGACATTTCCAAACCCAGTAAGATAGCAAGGAGGGGTCTTCTACCAATTGACTGTTTTTTTGTTCTTATCCAGAATTCCAATTTCCAAAAGGACCCAAAATCCAAAATTGTCTACATAGGTGGCTGAGATAGTAATATCTTGGTTTTCAAATGGCTCAGTGTAAACAAACTTTGTTCCGTGAACAAAATTATTATGTATAAAATTACCTTCAGGCAATGTGTATCAAGGTGTATATATATGAAACATATGTGAATTGAGATTTGGGTCTCAGTTCCATGATATCTCATTGTCATCACTGTGACTCCAAGTCATTTTTGACTTATGGGGTATCCTTGGCAAGATTTGTTCACAGGGGCTTTGCCATTGCCTTCCTCTGAAGCTGAGAGAGTGTGCCTCACCTAAGGTCACCCTGAGCTCTTCCACCCTTAACTGGCAACAAAGAGGTTACCATTTTTCTTCCAGTGTTTACTTTCTGCAAATCAAGATAGTATGTGGCTCCACTGTTTTGATTTGGTGTCCGGAGGATTCAGTTTCAGTTTGGAAGAAACATTCTCCCAGACCCGCACAATCCTTTCCTTCCATGCAAGTTTGCACATACCCACAGAGAGAAAGAGAAGGGAGAGCTGGAAAGCAACCTAAATGCCCAGTAATTGTATAAATAGCAAAAATCTGACCTTGGAGCTTGCATGCTTTAAAGGAGAGATTGGTTCTTGGCTCTGGCTTACAGACCTAGGGTTAAAAACCCAAGGACCTTAAAGCCAAGGATCTTTGCAAGCCAGCTGATTCCAAGCTCAGCCACTCAAGACAGAGAAGATCGTGTTTGCCAAGGAACACAAGATATTATAGTCAGGACTTGACAATGATCTGTGGTTTAAAACATATATATATATATATATATATATATATATATATATATATATATATATAAAACATATATATTAGCAGTATTAGCAGTAGCATTGTCTCCTTCTAAACAAGTCCCTAAGGGAGGATGTTGTACATATTTCTGACTCTATGTACTTCTGAAACCATTATACAGTGGTACCTCGGGATACGAAATACCCAGGTTACGAAATTTTCGGGATACGAAAAAATCCCATAGGGAATTATTGTTTCGGGTTACGAATGTTTTTTCGGGTTACGAAAAAACTTTTGGTGCTTTTTTCGGCTTTTTCGCACGGAATCGCGGCTTTTCCCCATTAGCGCCTATGGCAATTCGGCTTACGAAGGCTTTTCGGGTTACGAACGGTGCCACGGAACGAATTAATTTCGTAACCCGAGGCACCACTGTATATTTATGGACAGTTAAATGATGTTGTTATGAATAGGTGGGATGTTTTCAAAGTAATACTTTGAAATGGTTATTGTATATCATTGTTTGATTACCATTTGGATTACATTTGGGAGACATTATTTGCCTTGGAGTAATGGATGTATTCTTCCATGAGCCACAAAAGCAAACTTGTGCATATAACAATGTTGTGCGATGTGGCTGTGCACTGTGTATTATGGGTGCATGCTGTATTTGACTATTGCACCGTGTAGAGCCACGAAAGCAAACCTGTGCATATAGCTATGTTGTGTATTGTGACTGAATACTGTATTTGTGTATTGCACAGTGTGGGTGTACACTACATACCGCACAAAACATTGCAAATCACACGAAACATACAATGACACCCAGTCATCGACTCGTGTTGCACAATGTTGCTACTCTGCAAGGATTGTGTCATGAATGGCCTAGCGTATCTCCACATGCCAACATTTATGGCAGGCTGAGATGCTGGACTGCAGCCTTGGTGTGTTTTCCTTTTTATCTCGTAAGCCGCCTTAGATACGCAAGCCAAATATAAACAAAGAGGACATTACAATGCTCCTCTGTCAGTCAGAGTAGGCAATGCTGGGGTAGATGAAGCAATGAGCTGACCCTGTAGACATCAGCTTCATGTGCAACTCAGTTTCCCAACAGCAAAGGCATGGCTCAAAAGCTCAATATCCACTGAGGACACCCCTGTGATTTGGGACCATCAGAGATTTCACCCAGCAGATAAACCTTCTTCCTATCTCCCCAGTTGAGGTCAAACACAATGTGGGATCAGCCATGGTATCGTGACACTTATCAACAAGGTAGGAGGGGAGCAAAGAGGATTGGTTGAATTAAAAAGCCTCCACAAACACAATTTACATGCCACTAGGCTAACCAAGTGAGTCGACTGGGAATAAGTCACAAAAAGAAAAGCTGAGATCCAACAACCGGCTTGTCTTGTGCAAATATACATGCATGTATTATGTGGCAGTCGCACCTCACTTCAGCCCTTCTGCTGAATGCCAACATTGTGCAACCTGTCGTGCCAAAGTGCCTGCTTATTGTGTCACTGAAGAATGCACAACAGCAGTATCCACAACATGTGAAGCTAGTGGCACCCTGAAGGTACTAGCCAAGAGTTACACACCATCCAAGAGTACAACTGCCCAGCTGCAATCTTGCGGGTTAGTTCCAACTAGAGTTAGGCATATTGAATCAACCACTAACTGCTGAATTAATGCATAGGTAAATCCAACTGATGCAACGGCTCTAGTCTAGTTGTGTAGAGTTGATGTCAAGGGTGGCATTGGTAGTGTTTATTATTTGAGTTGGAGTGAGGAAAGGTGAGGCAGGTTGGCACAGATGCTGAGTTGGCTAGTTCCCTGTTACAGTGGGCCCTCCACATTCACTGGGGTTAGGGGCACAGGACCCCCTGTGAAAGTGGAAAAACTACAAATACAAAACCAGTACTTTTTTAACCTGAGAGGATATCTCTCTAAAGAATATCTAGGTCAGTAATTCCCAAACTCTGGTGCTCCAGCTGTTTTGGACTGAAGTCCAAAATGTCTGGAGGACCAGAGTTTGGGAATCACTGCTCTTGCTCCTCCAGAACTCTATGGTCAACATCTGCCAAAAGTTGATCATAGGATCATGCTGGAGGACCAACAAATGCCTAGAGAAATGTTTTCTCTAGCAACCTTTAGGTCCTCTGGTGTAACTCTATGGTCAGCGTCCAGCAGGATTTCTCTGGAGGACCTAGAGATTCCTAGAGAGGACATAGTAATCAAATCCGCAGAAAATCAAATCCACAAAATTCAAAGCCTTAAATGTGGAGGACCAACTCTACTTTCCTTTGGACAAGATCCTCCGTGGAGAAAAAAGAAGACAGAGAAGCAGGTTGCCCCCATTCCATTGGCCTGCCATGTTCCCTGACCTGATCGACAGAGATATAGCCTGAAGAATAGGAGCACCAATCTTTCTGGAAGATTGTGGGTCCTAAATTAGTGGTGTTTTTACGCACGAAACACCCACGTGTGAATTTTGTATAGAATAAGTCTCAAACAGCGAATATTCACATGCGTCCCTTGGAAGGTTTGGCAGCAGCGGTGTGGGTGATGGCAGCCTTTCAAGGATGCTCGGATGGTGCATTTCTGACAATTGCAGAATTGCAGGGTTGGACTAGGCAGCCTTTGGGGATCCCTTCCAATGCATGCGTCTAGAAACGTTGCAGCAGCAGCAGGGACAGAATGTTGTCGAGAGATGACACCAACAACAACCACTGCTACCGCAACAAATACTATCACTTTTTTTGTTATAAAAGGCTGGAAATCCATTCTCGGTGCCGAAGGTTCACTGGAGTTCAACCTCAGAAGCGTGCAGTAATAAATGATTCGTAGCCTATGGTAAATCTTGCCGAACAGTTTAATGGGGAAATTAATGTTTTAACCAAGCAGAGCCCTTTATGAGGCCAAAGTGTTACAAGACTCAGCCGCACTCGCCGTTCCAGCACAATATGCCTCTTGGAGGTAGACGGGGGAAAGAAAGAAAGAAAGAAAGAAAGAAAGAAAGGGAAAAGTTACATTTCTGGCGCTCCAGGAATACACGGATTATAACCAAATAAGCCAGCTTTCAGGCCTCCCAGGCCTTCAGAATGGGGAGATTATTTATTTTGCCAATAAAAACAAGTGCAGCACAATTTATGGCTTTTATTGTGGACGTTAGAAACAGCCCCCATCCAAAAAATAAAAAGACCCCGCTGTGCCGGCACACAACAAGCTGCCCATGGCGCAAGCGCCTGGATGCGGCAAGTTTAATAAATCTGCTCACAAATTGCCCTTCTCCAAAGTCCAGGAGTGCGTTTCAAGGAGCTGTTTGCTGACTTATTATTTATTTAATTATTAAAGTATTTCTATCCCTCTCTTTTATCTCAGAGTGGCAAATCAAAATCCGCAAACCATTTCAAACGAGATTAAAAACACATTTCAAGCAGCTCGAAACAAGTTAAAAACAGCTTAAAAACGGATCTGGCACTTTGCAGAAATAATGCAGTTTGACACCACTTGAACTGGCATGGCTCCCGGGATTTATAGTTGGATGAGGTATACAGCTCCGCGGCCTCACCAAACTACAAATCCCAGAATTGGGTAGCACAGCATCATGGCATTTAAAACTGTGTCAAACTGCTTTATTTCTGTAGTATGGACACACCCCAAGGCTGCATTCACATTGCATAGTTATAGCAGTTTAAAACCATTTCAACTACCATGGCTCCATCATATGGAACCTGTAGTATCAGCTACACAGAAATCCTGACAGCCAGTGTGATTTGTAATGGTTTCAGCATTGGACTATTGCTTCGAATCCCCACTCGAATCCCCTTGGAAACCAACAAGTTGACTTTGTACAAGTCACATCCTCTCAGCCTCAGAAGAAGGCAAAAGGAAAAACCCCTTCTGGACAAATCTTGCCAAGAAAACCCTGTCATAATTTCATCTCAGGGTGGCCATAGGTCAGAAACAACTTGACGGCACACAACAACACAACTCCCCTGAATGACACTGCTCACTACAAATCCCAGGATGCCATAGCATTTAAAGTGGCATTGAAATACTATAATGCTATGCCATGTCAATACACCTTAAAAGAGTTAATCTCACCCTCAGCTATAAACAATTCAGCAGAAGATGAAAAGACAGGGAAACAGAAGATGCATCTACACTGTAGAAATAATGCAGTTTGACCCCACTTTGACTGCCATGGCAGAGAAGGATAAAGACCTTGTAAAACTACAAATCCAATGATTCCATAAGATGGAGTTACAGTACTTAAAGTGGAGTCAAACTACATTGTTTCTACAGTGTAGATGCATCAATTGCCCCCAATCATGAGACACAGAAGAGGGTCGCCCTGGAGCATCTCAATCTTTGGGCAGGGATATATAGGGATATATATCCCTAAATATTGGAATATATATAGAGATATATTTCTCTATATATAAAGTATATATGCCTTCAGCTATCAAGGTCCCAAGCCTTTGAGGGCTTTGAAAGTCATCACTAGAGCCCTGGATTCAAAAATAAACTGAAATAACAAGGTTGAGGCAATGGATTTCTACTCTGAACCCAACTTCAGGTTTGGAAACCACCCACAGCTTCAGGACCTAGGACTCAGATGAGAGAACCAGTCAGGAAAAAGAGTTCCTCGGAGGATGTGCAAAGTGTTTTTCTTTCCCACTGACACAACCCAGCAAGCTGTAAAGCAATGGGAATAGCAACAGTCGTGGTGGGCTTTTAGGAAAATGTGAGCCCTGGCTAGAAATTAATCACTGACAGATGCAGAAAGTGCTCAGGAAATAAGAAGTCAGGGCTAATCTACCTTTTTTCCCTCCTCGTTCCACGCACCATAATAGCAGTGTAATATTCATCAGATGTTCAAAGCCATTAAGAGTTTGCATTTTCATAGTGCAAACTTCTTCGTCTTTTTTTGTTTTATTTTACCCCTTCTCAAATCCCTTTTTTATACGGCATCTTAAGTAGATCTTTCAGAATTTACAAGATAAATACTGGTAATTTGATTCTTATCTCCTTTAAATCCAATTCTAAGCCAATTCCGCGTAAGGGACACTAATTATAGCCTATGGGGGAATGAGGAAGGGAGGGGGGAAAAGGTAACCGATCAGCGCAAATATACTTGGAACACTGAAAAGGGGACGGGACGCTGAATAGTTAAATGGATTTCCAAGCGGCTTTCGCCAGGGCTGCAATTTGTTAAGTGAAAATTATTTGCCGCACCCTCCGTCCACGGGATCACGCGTGCTCCATGTAATCTTATCAAGGCTGCACGGAAAACACGCCAAGATGCCAAGGCAGGTGGCGGGGGGGTTGCAGCGTTTTAAGCCTGCCGATCTCTTTAAGGCTGCCTGATCTTTCCCACAGAAGAGATGGCTCAAGTCCAGGAGATCCAGAAGGTCTGTATATTCCTATAGTAAGCCTCTCCATGCTGTGAGGTTTTGGGACGCCTCTTCTCTCAGTCCCTTTTCATCTCAGAGGCAAGCCTGGTGGGATCACCAAGATGGGAGAAAAAGGCCTTCTTGGTGGCTGCTCCCAGGCTTTGAAACTTTCTCTGGACATTTGCATTGGTTTCCCATCACCGTCATGTTATCCTGTCCAGTTGGGACAGGAGCAAGGATCTTCTTAACTGTGAACTGTATATGCAATAGTGAGGTCCGTCTCTTTTGAGGGAGGTCCATATCTTCCTATGATGAGCCTCTCTATGCTTTGAGATCTTGGGGGCAAGGAAGGCCCTTGTCTCAGTCCCTCTCCATCTCAGAGGCAAGCCTGGTGGGATGACCACGAAGGGAAAAGGCCTTCTTGGAGGCTGTTCCCAGGCTTTGGAACTCTCTGAGGACATCTGCATCTGAACGTTTGTATCAGTTTTCTACCACCTTCACATTGTCTTGTCCACACAGAACAGGGCCAAAAGCCTGTTTTGACCATGGAACATCTATGCACAGAGACGTCCATATCCTCGATGAGCTTCTTCATGCTTTGAAATTCTGGGGACAGGGGTAGCCTTTCTCTCAGTCCCTCTCCATCTCAGAGGTAAGCTTGGTGGGATCACCAAGAAGGAGGTCCGTACCTTCCTATTATGAGCCTCTCCATGCTCTGAGATTTTGGGGACAGCTCTTCTCTCATTCCCTCAACATCTTAGAGGGGTGGGATGACCAAGATGGGAGAAAACCTTCTTGGTGGCTGCTCCCAGGCTTTGGAACTCTCTCTGGACGTTTGCATCTGGATGTTTGCATTGGTTTCCACCAAAACCTCACATCCCCCTGTCCACATGGGACAGCACCAAAGGTCTGATTTAACTGTGAACCATTTACGCATGGAAAGGAATGCTCTGCAGTATATCCAGCTCATCTCTTCCTTACAGAAGATTTTAAAAATTCACCATTTACTCTGGATCTTCCAAATGATCTGTTCAAACGAAGAGCTCTTTGCACCTGTGAGCTACTATGTGTATCAACTGAGGTTATCACAGAAATGGCAGACATTGCATTATGAAATAAAGGCAGGGACTAGAACTAGTTTTGGGATGGTAAGGAGAGAACCCTTCTGGTGGGCGAAAGGGTATTTTAAAACCAACCAACACAAGTCAAAGCTTTGCCTTTTAGCTGGCAAAACGCACCAGACAAAGTCCCACTGAGTGCAAAAGCCAACCTTTTCCTGAGCACAGTGGGATTGTGAAATTTTCACCATAGTTGCTTCCTTTTGAAAGGTACACGGAGGGAGTGGGAACTTTCCTCCCATTACCCAGCCCATAAATTAAATGCAGAGAGGCTGCATTGAAGCAAGCTCAAAAAGTCCTGCAGAATGAACACAACAACAAGAACAACAACAACCCCACCTCACACAGACCCTCTCTTCCCCTTTCAGTGACAAGCCGGTTGCAACGTACAATATTTCGTCTCTCCAGCAATCTGTGTCTGCTTTCTCCCAACCTTTGTGCCCTGTCCTCTCCGGCCCCGGTAGGCCTGACTGAGCAGACACAGTAGGCCTTTCAAGATGGCCCCTGGGGAGTCCCCGTCCCCCCAGGCCAATGAAAGGGGTTACTGTAAATAAAAGAGGCCTTCCTGACCCGGCTCATTGTCTCCTGCCCTGACCCTTCACTTCCAGCCTACTGTAACAGAGCCTGCCTCTGGACAAAGGAGCCCTTCAGAGGCACCTCAAGAGAAAGACGGCCACATGGCGCATGGGGTGGGGGGCCGGGGGGCCAGCCAGGAGAGAGACCAGCTATGCAACTTTGGTGCCAGGCATGCTGAGTTTTTGGGGTGGGAGAGAAACACCTAACTGAGGGACCCAAGGGAGCACTGCCTTCACCTACAGTGGGCAAATGGGAGACCTATTTCTCCCACCCAATGCATCTCCAGCTTGGTGACTAGATGTTCTTATTTTCCAGGACCAGGCATCCTCCTTTTCCAGGACATGTCTTACCTTTCAAGCTTCTATCCAGGAGGAATTCCAAAACGTCCTCCATTTTGAGCAAGGCTAGGAAGCAGGAACTTCTATTTCTGTGAATGTTTGTAGCTTTTGTTTAGGGATGCCCTACATTTTTCTTTCATGCCCTACGTTTTGCAATGCCTCATCCTCCTTCGCAGTGATGACCCCCCCCCCCGTCACCCTGCCTTCCAGCAGGCTGTCCTATTGCATTTTGATGCACTTGAAGCAATGCGACATAACATCGCTTATGTAACACAATGCAATGTAACGTCACTTCCAGTTTCCATTTGGGCTGATTTTGGGTTCTTTTTGTGGTTGGAGAGGATGAGATAAGAGAGGGAAAGGGGAGGTGAGGAACAACTCTTGCAGCCATTTGGAGGGTGTTTGGGTGAACAATTGCCCCTAAATTAACACTGAAAAATTAAAATTTGGGGAGAGGTTTGGGAGATCCATCCTCACAGTTGTGTTGTAGTTAGTAAGGACTCAGGCTATCTAACCAACTACAGGAACCAACACACACACACACACACACACACACACACACTTGTAGTTGGTTTCATGTACTTCTGAGATATGGGGCACCATCTTGGACAGCTACTCTGAAGTTCAGAGTAGATTCACACCCCACTGAAAAGCCATGGAAGCCAATGATGTACCAGAGGCAGCCCTAACATGGGTGTGAGCTATTCTGAATCATCATCATCATCATCATCATCATCATCATCATCATCCCAGCCAGCCTAAGAGAGATATTCAAATGAAACTTATTTTGTTCAAATCAGAACAGCCCCCAATTTAACCATCTGTAGACCTTTCCCAAGAGCCAGCATGGCATAGTGGTGTGTTGGACTATGACTTTGCAGACCAGGATTTGATTCCTGTGAAACCCACTGGGTGACCTTGATCGAGTCACACTCTCTCAGCCTCAAAGGATGGCAAGGGCAAATGTCCTCTGAACAAATCTTGCCAAGAAAAAGCCTTGATAGGTTAGCCTTAGGGTTGCCGTAAGTCGGAAATGACTTGAAGGCATCCAACAACGACAACACTGTCTCTGATTTTTTCCAAGTGGTCTTCGCCAAAACCCCTCCCCAAATTTCCTACCCCAGGATCTTTCTGGCCAAGCTGAATGTTGGATACCTCCACTGGATACCTGCCTGACGCTTTGCTTTATGTGCACCATGCTCCTTCCTGCCCGTGCCACGGCACGCGCCCCCTCAACCCAGCCATGCAATTCCTTTTTGACCCGAGCGGCACGTACCAGCCCATCTCTAAATTATCTCCAGGGGAAGCTGCTGCGGTTTTTACCCCTCTAAATAATGCATTTGCAGGCCCTAATTAATGCGAGGAAAAGGATGATATACATTTCTCTGTTGCTTTAAGTTACATCTGGTTAGACACTTTGAGAGAAGAGCAGCCTCTAGCTAAAGGGCCAGATAAGCTAAAAATCGATACGCCGAACGGGCTCTGAATCCTTTAAATCAGAAAGACCCGTTCTCCAGCCTCTCCCTCGAGCAAGAGGCAACGGTGCACC